>NW_024037700.1:0-228438 GCF_015832195.1 Motacilla alba alba
CACAGGTGGCAGCTTGTCCCTGGGCGGCATCTTGATATTCGTGGAAATCCTGGTGCCAGCCTGCCCTTAAGGGCCGAAAGACTACATGGCAGTGACAAAGGCTTCAGCCCGTGGAAACAAAAGCCACCACCCCACGTTACTGGTCTCAGTTTGCAGAGCTCCGTGGGCACTCTCAAAGCAGCCCGAGTTGCCACAGGTGGCAGCTTGTCCCTGGGCAGCATCTTGATATTCATGGAAATCCAGCGGGCAGCCGGCCCCGAAGGAACAAGGGCCTACCTTGGTACTGTCAAAGTCTTCTGCCCAGGGAAAAAAAATTCACAAACTCACGTTCCTGGTCTCAGTTTGCAGAGCTCCGCGGGCACTCTCAAAGCAGCCCGAGTTGGCACAGGTGTCTGTTTGTCCCTGGTGGCATCTTGATATTCGTGATAATCCAGCAGGCAGACGGCCCCTAAGGAACAAGGGCCTACCTGGTACTGACAAAGGGCTCTGCCCGTGGAAACAAAACCCATAACACCACATTCCTGGTGTCTGTTTGCAGAGCTCCATGGGCACTCTCAAAGCAGCCCGGGTTGGCACAGGTGGCAGCTTGTCCCTGGGCGGCATCTTGATATTCGTGGAAATCCTTCTGCCAGCCTGCCCCGAAGGGCCGAGGGCCTACCATGGACTTACAAAGGCTTCTGCCCAGGGAAACAAAATTCGCCAACCCACGTTCCTGGTCTCAGTTTGAAGAGCTTCATGGGCACTCTCAAAGCAGACCGAGTTGCCACAGGTGGCAGCTTGTCCCTGGGCAGCATCTTGATATTCGTGGAAATCCTTGTGCCCGCCTGCCCTTAAGGGCCGAAAGACTACATGGCAGTGACAAAGGCTTCTGCCCGGGGAAACAAAATTCTCCAACCCACGTTCCTGGTCTCAGTTTGCAGAGCTCCATGGGCACTCTCAAAGCAGCCCGAGTTGGCACAGGTGGCAGCTTGTCCCTGGGCGGCATCTTGATATTCGTGGAAATCCTGGTGCCAGCCTGCCCTTAAGGGCCGAAAGACTACATGGCAGTGACAAAGGCTTCAGCCCGTGGAAACAAAAGCCACCACCCCACGTTCCTGGTCTCAGTTTGCAGAGCTCCGTGGGCACTCTCAAAGCAGCCCGAGTTGCCACAGGTGGCAGCTTGTCCCTGGGCAGCATCTTGATATTCATGGAAATCCAGCGGGCAGCCGGCCCCGAAGGAACAAGGGCCTACCTGGTACTGTCAAAGTCTTCTGCCCAGGGAAAAAAAATTCACAAACTCACGTTCCTGGTCTCAGTTTGCAGAGCTCCGCGGGCACTCTCAAAGCAGCCCGAGTTGGCACAGGTGTCTGTTGTCCCTGGGTGGCATCTTGATATTCGTGATAATCCAGAAGGCAGACGGCCCCTAAGGAACAAGGGCCTACCTGGTACTGACAAAGGGCTCTGCCCGTGGAAACAAAACCCACTACCCCACGTTCCTGGTCTCAGTTTGCAGAGCTCCGTGGGCACTCTCAAAGCAGCCCGAGTTGCCACAGGTGGCAGCTTGTCCCTGGGCAGCATCTTGATATTCATGGAAATCCAGCGGGCAGCCGGCCCCGAAGGAACAAGGCCTACCTGGTACTGACAAAATCTTCTGCCCAGGGAAAAAAATTCACAAACTCACGTTCCTGGTCTCAGTTTGCAGAGCTCCGAGGGCACTCTCAAAGCAGCTCAAGTTGGCACAGGTGGCAGCTTGTCCCTGGGCATCATCTTGATATTCGTGGAAATCCTGCTGACAGCCTGCCCCTAGAGGAACAAGGGGCTACCTGGTACTGACAAAGGGCTCTGCCCGGGAAAACAAAACCCATAACACCACATTCCTGGTGTCTGTTTGCAGAGCTCCATGGGCACTCTCAAAGCAGCCCGGGTTGGCACAGGTGGCAGCTTGTCCCTGGGCGGCATCTTGATATTCGTGGAAAATCCTGGTGCCAGCCTGCCCTTAAGGGCCGAGGGACTACATGGCACTGACAATGGCTTCAGCCTGTGGAAACAAAAAACCACCAGCCCACGTTCCTGGTCTCAGTTTGAAGAGTTCCGTGGGCACTCTCAAAGCAGCCCGAGTTGGCACAGGTGGCAGCTTGTCCCTGGGCAGCATCTTGATATTCGTGGAAATCCAACGGGCAGCCGGCCCGAAGGGCCGAGGCCCTACATGGTACTGACAAAGGCTTCTGCCCAAGGAAACAAAACCCACCAGCCCACGTTCCTGGTCTCAGTTTGCAGAGCTCCATGGGCACTCTCAAAGCAGCCCGAGTTGCCACAGGTGGCAGTTTGTCCATGGGCGGCATCTTGATATTCGTGGAAATCCAGAAGGCAGACGGCCCCTATGGAACCAGGGCCTACCTGGTACTGACAATGGGCTCTGCCCGGGAAAACAAAACCCATAACAACACGTTCCTGGTTTCTGTTTGCAGAGCTCCATTGGCGATCTCAAAGCAGCCCGGGTTGGCACAGGTGGCAGCTTGTCCCTGGGCGGCATCTTGATATTCGTGGAAATCCTGGTGCCAGCCTGCCCTTAAGGGCCGAGGGACTACATGGCACTGACAAACTCTTCAGCCCGTGGAAACAAAACCCACCACCCCACGTTCCTGGTCTCAGTTTGAAGAGTTCCGTGGGCACTCTCAAAGCAGCCCGAGTTGGCACAGGTGGCAGCTTGTCCCTGGGCAGCATCTTGATATTCATGGAAATCCAGCGGGCAGCCGGCCCCGAAGGGCCAAGGACCTACCTAGTACTGACAAAAGCTTCTGCTCGGGAAAACAAACTCAGCACCCCACGTTCCTGGTCTCAGTTTGCAGAGCTCCATGGGCACTCTCAAAGCAGCCCGAGTTGGCACAGGTGGCAGCTTGTCCCTGCGCAGCATCTTGATATTCGTGGAAATCCAGCGGGCAGCCGGCCCCGAAGGGCCGAGGGCCTACATGGTACTGACAAAGGCTTCTGCCCGGGGAAACCAAACCCATAACCCCACGTTCCTGGTCTCAGTTTGCAGAGCTTCATGGGCACTCTCAAAGCAGACCGAGTTGCCACAGGTGGCAGCTTGTCCCTGAGCAGCATCTTGATATTCATGGAAATCCTGCAGGCAGACGGCCCCTAAGGAACAAGAGCCTACCTGGTACAGACAAAGGGCTCTGCCCGGGAAAACAAAACTCAGCACCCAACGTTCCTGGTTTCTGTTTGCAGAGCTCCATGGGCACTCTCAAAGCAGCGCGAGTTGCCACACGTGGCAGCTTGTCCCTGGATAGCATCTTGATATTCACGAAAATCCAGCAGGCAGACGGCCCCTAAGGAACAAGGGCCTACCTGGTACAAACAAAGGGCTCTGCCCGGGGAAACAAAACACAGCACCCAACGTTCCTGGTTTCTGTTTGCAGAGCTCCATGGGCACTCTCAAAGCAGCCCGAGTTGGCACAGGTGGCAGCTTGTCCCTGCGCGGCATCTGATATTCGTGGAAATCCTTCTGCCAGCCTGCCCCGAAGGGCCATGGGACTACCTGGAACTGACAAAGGCTTCTGCCCGGGGGAAACAAAATTCTCCAACCCACGTTCCTGGTCTCAGTTTGCAGAGCTCCATGGGCACTCTCAAGCAGCCCGAGTTGGCACAGGTGGCAGCTTGTCCCTGGGCGGCATCTTGATATTCGTGGAAATTCTGGTGCCAGCCTGCCCTTAAGGGCCGAAAGACTACATGGCAGTGACAAAGGCTTCAGCCCGTGGAAACAAAACCCACCACCCCACGTTCCTGGTCTCAGTTTGCAGAGCTCCGTGGGCACTCTCAAAGCAGCCCGAAGTTGCCACAGGTGGCAGCTTGTCCCTGGGCAGCATCTTGATATTCATGGAAATCCAGCGGGCAGCCGGCCCCGAAGGAACAAGGGCCTACCTGGTACTGTCAAAGTCTTCTGCCCAGGAAAAAAAATTCACAAACTCACGTTCCTGGTCTCAGTTTGCAGAGCTCCGCGGGCACTCTCAAAGCAGCCCGAGTTGGCACAGGTGTCTGTTTGTCCCTGGGTGGCATCTTGATATTCGTGATAATCCAGCAGGCAGACGGCCCCTAAGGAACAAGGGCCTACCTGGTACTGACAAAGGGCTCTGCCCGTGGAAACAAAACCCATAACACCACATTCCTGGTGTCTGTTTGCAGAGCTCCATGGGCACTCTCAAAGCAGCCCGGGTTGGCACAGGTGGCAGCTTGTCCCTGGGCGGCATCTTGATATTCGTGGAAATCCTTCTGCCAGCCTGCCCCGAAGGGCCGAGGGCCTACCATGGACTTACAAAGGCTTCTGCCCAGGGAAACAAAATTCGCCAACCCACGTTCCTGGTCTCAGTTTGAAGAGCTTCATGGGCACTCTCAAAGCAGACCGAGTTGCCACAGGTGGGCAGCTTGTCCCTGGGCGGCATCTTGATATTCGTGGAAATCCTTGTGCCCGCCTGCCCTTAAGGGCCGAAAGACTACATGGCAGTGAGAAAGGCTTCTGCCCGGGGAAACAAAATTCTCCAACCCACGTTCCTGGCCTCAGTTTGCAGAGCTCCATGGGCACTCTCAAAGCAGCCCGAGTTGGCACAGGTGGCAGCTTGTCCCTGCGCAGCATCTTGATATTCGTGGAAATCCAGCGGGCAGCCGGCCCCGAAGGGCCGAGGGCCTACATGGTACTGACAAATGCTTCTGCCCGGGGAAACCAAACCCATAACCCCACGTTCCTGGTCTCAGTTTGCAGAGCTTCATGGGCACTCTCAAAGCAGACCGAGTTGCCACAGGTGGCAGCTTGTCCCTGAGCAGCATCTTGATATTCATGGAAATCCTGCAGGCAGATGGCCCCTAAGGAACAAGAGCCTACCTGGTACAGACAAAGGGCTCTGCCCGGGAAAACAAAACTCAGCACACAACGTTCCTGGTTTCTGTTTGCAGAGCTCCATGGGCACTCTCAAAGCAGCGCGAGTTGCCACACGTGGCAGCTTGTCCCTGGATAGCATCTTGATATTCACGGAAATCCAGCAGGCAGACGGCCCCTAAGGAACAAGGGCCTACCTGGTACAAACAAAGGGCTCTGCCCGGGGAAACAAAACTCAGCACCCAACGTTCCTGGTTTCTGTTTGCAGAGCTCCATGGGCACTCTCAAAGCAGCCCGAGTTGGCACAGGTGGCAGCTTGTCCCTGCGCGGCATCTTGATATTCGTGGAAATCCTTCTGCCAGCCTGCCCCGAAGGGCCAAGGGACTACCTGGAACTGACAAAGGCTTCTGCCCGGGGAAACAAAATTCTCCAACCCACGTTCCTGGTCTCAGTTTGCAGAGCTCCATGGGCACTCTCAAAGCAGCCCGAGTTGGCACAGGTGGCAGCTTGTCCCTGGGCGGCATCTTGATATTCGTGGAAATTCTGGTGCCAGCCTGCCCTTAAGGGCCGAAAGACTACATGGCAGTGACAAAGGCTTCAGCCGTGGAAACAAAACCCACCACCCCACGTTCCTGGTCTCAGTTTGCAGAGCTCCGTGGGCACTCTCAAAGCAGCCCGAGTTGCCACAGGTGGCAGCTTGTCCCTGGGCAGCATCTTGATATTCATGGAAATCCAGCGGGCAGCCGGCCCCGAAGGAACAAGGGCCTACCTGGTACTGTCAAAGTCTTCTGCCCAGGGAAAAAAAATTCACAAACTCACGTTCCTGGTCTCAGTTTGCAGAGCTCCGCGGGCACTCTCAAAGCAGCCCGAGTTGGCACAGGTGTCTGTTTGTCCCTGGGTGGCATCTTGATATTCGTGATAATCCAGCAGGCAGACGGCCCCTAAGGAACAAGGGCCTACCTGGTACTGACAAAGGGCTCTGCCCGTGGAAACAAAACCCATAACACCACATTCCTGGTGTCTGTTTGCAGAGCTCCATGGGCACTCTCAAAGCAGCCCGGGTTGGCACAGGTGGCAGCTTGTCCCTGGGCGGCATCTTGATATTCGTGGAAATCCTTCTGCCAGCCTGCCCCGAAGGCCGAGGGCCTACCATGGACTTACAAAGGCTTCTGCCCAGGGAAACAAAATTCGCCAACCCACGTTCCTGGTCTCAGTTTGAAGAGCTTCATGGGCACTCTCAAAGCAGACCGAGTTGCCACAGGTGGCAGCTTGTCCCTGGGCGGCATCTTGATATTCGTGGAAATCCTTGTGCCCGCCTGCCCTTAAGGGCCGAAAGACTACATGGCAGTGACAAAGGCTTCTGCCCGGGGAAACAAAATTCTCCAACCCACGTTCCTGGCCTCAGTTTGCAGAGCTCCATGGGCACTCTCAAAGCAGCCCGAGTTGGCACAGGTGGCAGCTTGTCCTGGGCGGCATCTTGATATTCGTGGAAATCCTGGTGCCAGCCTGCCCCTTAAGGGCCGAAAGACTACATGGCAGTGACAAAGGCTTCAGCCCGTGGAAACAAAAGCCACACCCCACGTTCCTGGTCTCAGTTTGCAGAGCTCCGTGGGCACTCTCAAAGCAGCCCGAGTTGCCACAGGTGGCAGCTTGTCCCTGGCAGCATCTTGATATTCATGGAAATCCAGCGGGCAGCCGGCCCCGAAGGAACAAGGGCCTACCTGGTACTGTCAAAGTCTTCTGCCCAGGGAAAAAAAATTCACAAACTCACGTTCCTGGTCTCAGTTTGCAGAGCTCCGCGGGCACTCTCAAAGCAGCCCGAGTTGCCACAGGTGTCTGTTTGTCCCTGGGTGGCATCTTGATATTCGTGAAAATCCAGCAGGCAGACGGCCCCTAAGGAACAAGGGCCTACCTAGTACTGACAAAGGGCTCTGCCCGTGGAAACAAAACCCACTACCCCACGTTCCTGGTCTCAGTTTGCAGAGCTCCGTGGGCACTCTCAAGCAGCCCGAGTTGCCACAGGTGGCAGCTTGTCCCTGGGCAGCATCTTGATATTCATGGAAATCCAGCGGGCAGCCGGCCCCGAAGGAACAAGGCCTACCTGGTACTGACAAAATCTTCTGCCCAGGGAAAAAAAATTCACAAACTCACGTTCCTGGTCTCAGTTTGCAGAGCTCCGTGGGCACTCTCAAAGCAGCTCAAGTTGGCACAGGTGGCAGCTTGTCCCTGGGCAGCATCTTGATATTCGTGGAAATCCTGCTGACAGCCTGCCCCTAAGGAACAAGGGCCTACCTGGTACTGAAAATGGGCTCTGCCCGGGAAAACAAAACCCATAATACCACATTCCTGGTGTCTGTTTGCAGAGCTCCATGGGCACTCTCAAAGCAGCCTGGGTTGGCACAGGTGGCAGCTTGTCCCTGGGCGGCATCTTGATATTCGTGGAAATCCTGGTGCCAGCCTGCCCTTAAGGGCCGAGGGACTACATGGCACTGACAAAGGCTTCAGCCTGTGGAAACAAAACCCACCAGCCCACGTTCCTGGTCTCAGTTTGAAGAGTTCCGTGGGCACTCTCAAAGCAGCCCGAGTTGGCACAGGTGGCAGCTTGTCCCTGGGCAGCATCTTGATATTCGTGGAAATCCAACGGGCAGCCGGCCCCGAAGGGCCGAGGCCCTACATGGTACTGACAAAGGCTTCTGCCCAAGGAAACAAAACCCACCAGCCCACGTTCCTGGTCTCAGTTTGCAGAGCTCCATGGGCACTCTCAAAGCAGCCCGAGTTGCCACAGGTGGCAGTTTGTCCATGGGCGGCATCTTGATATTCGTGGAAATCCAGAAGGCAGACGGCCCCTATGGAACCAGGGCCTACCTGGTACTGACAATGGGCTCTGCCCGGGAAAACAAAACCCATAACAACACGTTCCTGGTTTCTGTTTGCAGAGCTCCATTGGCGATCTCAAAGCAGCCCGGGTTGGCACAGGTGGCAGCTTGTCCCTGGGCGGCATCTTGATATTCGTGGAAATCCTGGTGCCAGCCTGCCCTTAAGGGCCGAGGGACTACATGGCACTGACAAAGGATTCAGCCCGTGGAAACAAAACCCACCACCCCACGTTCCTGGTCTCAGTTTGAAGAGTTCCGTGGGCACTCTCAAAGCAGCCCGAGTTGGCACAGGTGGCAGCTTGTCCCTGGGCAGCATCTTGATATTCATGGAAATCCAGCGGGCAGCCGGCCCCGAAGGGCCAAGGACCTACCTAGTACTGACAAAAGCTTCTGCTCGGGAAAACAAACTCAGCACCCCACGTTCCTGGTCTCAGTTTGCAGAGCTCCATGGGCACTCTCAAAGCAGCCCGAGTTGGCACAGGTGGCAGCTTGTCCCTGCGCAGCATCTTGATATTCGTGGAAATCCAGCGGGCAGCCGGCCCGAAGGGCCGAGGGCCTACATGGTACTGACAAAGGCTTCTGCCCGGGGAAACCAAACCCATAACCCCACGTTCCTGGTCTCAGTTTGCAGAGCTTCATGGGCACTCTCAAAGCAGACCGAGTTGGCACAGGTGGCAGCTTGTCCCTGAGCAGCATCTTGATATTCATGGAAATCCTGCAGGCAGATGGCCCCTAAGGAACAAGAGCCTACCTGGTACAGACAAAGGGCTCTGCCCGGGAAAACAAAACTCAGCACCCAACGTTCCTGGTTTCTGTTTGCAGAGCTCCATGGGCACTCTCAAAGCAGCCCGAGTTGGCACAGGTGGCAGCTTGTCCCTGGGCGGCATCTTGATATTCGTGGAAATCCTTCTGCCAGCCTGCCCCGAAGGGCCAAGGGACTACCTGGAACTGACAAAGGCTTCTGCCCGGGGAAACAAAATTCTCCAACCCACGTTCCTGGTCTCAGTTTGCAGAGCTCCATGGGCACTCTCAAAGCAGCCCGAGTTGGCACAGGTGGCAGCTTGTCGCTGCTCGACATCTTGATATTCGTGGAAATCCTGGTGCCAGCCTGCCCTTAAGGGCCGAAAGACTACATGGCAGTGACAAAGGCTTCAGCCCGTGGAAACAAAAGCCACCACCCCACGTTCCTGGTCTCAGTTTGCAGAGCTCCGTGGGCACTCTCAAAGCAGCCCGAGTTGGCACAGGTGGCAGCTTGTCCCTGGGCAGCATCTTGATATTCATGGAAATCCAGCGGGCAGCCAGCCCCGAAGGAACAAGGGCCTACCTGGTACTGTCAAAGTCTTCTGCCCAGGGAAAAAAAATTCACAAACTCACGTTCCTGGTCTCAGTTTGCAGAGCTCCGCGGGCACTCTCAAAGCAGCCCGAGTTGGCACAGGTGTCTGTTTGTCCCTGGGTGGCATCTTGATATTCGTGATAATCCAGCAGGCAGACGGCCCCTAAGGAACAAGGGCCTACCTGGTACTGACAAAGGGCTCTGCCCGTGGAAACAAAACCCATAACACCACATTCCTGGTGTCTGTTTGCAGAGCTCCATGGGCACTCTCAAAGCAGCCCGGGTTGGCACAGGTGGCAGCTTGTCCCTGGGCGGCATCTTGATATTCGTGGAAATCCTTCTGCCAGCCTGCCCCGAAGGGCCGAGGGCCTACCATGGACTTACAAAGGCTTCTGCCCAGGGAAACAAAATTCGCCAACCCACGTTCCTGGTCTCAGTTTGAAGAGCTTCATGGGCACTCTCAAAGCAGACCGAGTTGCCACAGGTGGCAGCTTGTCCCTGGGCGGCATCTTGATATTCGTGGAAATCCTTGTGCCCGCCTGCCCTTAAGGGCCGAAAGACTACATGGCAGTGAGAAAGGCTTCTGCCCGGGGAAACAAAATTCTCCAACCCACGTTCCTGGTCTCAGTTTGCAGAGCTCCATGGGCACTCTCAAAGCAGCCCGAGTTGGCACAGGTGGCAGCTTGTCCCTGGGCGGCATCTTGATATTCGTGGAAATCCTGGTGCCAGCCTGCCCTTAAGGGCCGAAAGACTACATGGCAGTGACAAAGGCTTCAGCCCGTGGAAACAAAAGCCACCACCCCACGTTCCTGGTCTCAGTTTGCAGAGCTCCGTGGGCACTCTCAAAGCAGCCCGAGTTGCCACAGGTGGCAGCTTGTCCCTGGGCAGCCTCTTGATATTCATGGAAATCCAGCGGGCAGCCGGCCCCGAAGGAACAAGGGCCTACCTGGTACTGTCAAAGTCTTCTGCCCAGGGAAAAAAAATTCACAAACTCACGTTCCTGGTCTCAGTTTGCAGAGCTCCGCGGGCACTCTCAAAGCAGCCCCAGTTGGCACAGGTGGCTGTTTGTCCCTGGGTGGCATCTTGATATTCGTGATAATCCAGCAGGCAGACGGCCCCTAAGGAACAAGGGCCTACCTGGTACTGACAAAGGGCTCTGCCCGTGGAAACAAAACCCACTACCCCACGTTCCTGGTCTCAGTTTGCAGAGCTCCGTGGGCACTCTCAAAGCAGCCCGAGTTGCCACAGGTGGCAGCTTGTCCCTGGGCAGCATCTTGATATTCATGGAAATCCAGCGGGCAGCCGGCCCCGAAGGAACAAGGCCTACCTGGTACTGACAAAATCTTCTGCCCAGGGAAAAAAAATTCACAAACTCACGTTCCTGGTCTCAGTTTGCAGAGCTCCGAGGGCACTCTCAAAGCAGCTCAAGTTGGCACAGGTGGCAGCTTGTCCCTGGGCATCATCTTGATATTCGTGGAAATCCTGCTGACAGCCTGCCCCTAGAGGAACAAGGGGCTACCTGGTACTGACAAAGGGCTCTGCCCGGGAAAACAAAACCCATAACACCACATTCCTGGTGTCTGTTTGCAGAGCTCCATGGGCACTCTCAAAGCAGCCCGGGTTGGCACAGGTGGCAGCTTGTCCCTGGGCGGCATCTTGATATTCGTGGAAATCCTGGTGCCAGCCTGCCCTTAAGGGCCGAGGGACTACATGGCACTGACAAAGGCTTCAGCCTGTGGAAACAAAACCCACCAGCCCACGTTCCTGGTCTCAGTTTGAAGAGTTCCGTGGGCACTCTCAAAGCAGCCCGAGTTGGCACAGGTGGCAGCTTGTCCCTGGGCAGCATCTTGATATTCGTGGAAATCCAACGGGCAGCCGGCCCCGAAGGGCCGAGGCCCTACATGGTACTGACAAAGGCTTCTGCCCAAGGAAACAAAACCCACCAGCCCACGTTCCTGGTCTCAGTTTGCAGAGCTCCATGGGCACTCTCAAAGCAGCCCGAGTTGCCACAGGTGGCAGTTTGTCCATGGGCGGCATCTTGATATTCGTGGAAATCCAGAAGGCAGACGGCCCCTATGGAACCAGGGCCTACCTGGTACTGACAATGGGCTCTGCCCGGGAAAACAAAACCCATAACAACACGTTCCTGGTTTCTGTTTGCAGAGCTCCATTGGCGATCTCAAAGCAGCCCGGGTTGGCACAGGTGGCAGCTTGTCCCTGGGCGGCATCTTGATATTCGTGGAAATCCTGGTGCCAGCCTGCCCTTAAGGGCCGAGGGACTACATGGCACTGACAAAGGATTCAGCCCGTGGAAACAAAACCCACCACCCCACGTTCCTGGTCTCAGTTTGAAGAGTTCCGTGGGCACTCTCAAAGCAGCCCGAGTTGGCACAGGTGGCAGCTTGTCCCTGGGCAGCATCTTGATATTCATGGAAATCCAGCGGGCAGCCGGCCCCGAAGGGCCAAGGACCTACCTAGTACTGACAAAAGCTTCTGCTCGGGAAAACAAACTCAGCACCCCACGTTCCTGGTCTCAGTTTGCAGAGCTCCATGGGCACTCTCAAAGCAGCCCGAGTTGGCACAGGTGGCAGCTTGTCCCTGCGCAGCATCTTGATATTCGTGGAAATCCAGCGGGCAGCCGGCCCCGAAGGGCCGAGGGCCTACATGGTACTGACAAAGGCTTCTGCCCGGGGAAACCAAACCCATAACCCCACGTTCCTGGTCTCAGTTTGCAGAGCTTCATGGGCACTCTCAAAGCAGACCGAGTTGCCACAGGTGGCAGCTTGTCCCTGAGCAGCATCTTGATATTCATGGAAATCCTGCAGGCAGATGGCCCCTAAGGAACAAGAGCCTACCTGGTACAGACAAAGGGCTCTGCCCGGGAAAACAAAACTCAGCACACAACGTTCCTGGTTTCTGTTTGCAGAGCTCCATGGGCACTCTCAAAGCAGCGCGAGTTGCCACACGTGGCAGCTTGTCCCTGGATAGCATCTTGATATTCACGGAAATCCAGCAGGCAGACGGCCCCTAAGGAACAAGGGCCTACCTGGTACAAACAAAGTGCTCTGCCCGGGGAAACAAAACTCAGCACCCAACGTTCCTGGTTTCTGTTTGCAGAGCTCCATGGGCACTCTCAAAGCAGCCCGAGTTGGCACAGGTGGCAGCTTGTCCCTGCGCGGCATCTTGATATTCGTGGAAATCCTTCTGCCAGCCTGCCCCGAAGGGCCAAGGGACTACCTGGAACTGACAAAGGCTTCTGCCCGGGGAAACAAAATTCTCCAACCCACGTTCCTGGTCTCAGTTTGCAGAGCTCCATGGGCACTCTCAAAGCAGCCCGAGTTGGCACAGGTGGCAGCTTGTCCCTGGGCGGCATCTTGATATTCGTGGAAATCCTGGTGCCAGCCTGCCCTTAAGGGCCGAAAGACTACATGGCAGTGACAAAGGCTTCAGCCCGTGGAAACAAAAGCCACCACCCCACGTTCCTGGTCTCAGTTTGCAGAGCTCCGTGGGCACTCTCAAAGCAGCCCGAGTTGCCACAGGTGGCAGCTTGTCCCTGGGCAGCATCTTGATATTCATGGAAATCCAGCGGGCAGCCGGCCCCGAAGGAACAAGGGCCTACCTGGTACTGACAAAGGGCTCTGCCCGGGAAAACAAAACCCATAACACCACATTCCTGGTGTCTGTTTGCAGAGCTCCATGGGAACTCTCAAATCAGACCGGGTTGGCACAGGTGGCAGCTTGTCCCTGGGCGGCATCTTGATATTCGTGGAAATCCTTCTGCCAGCCTGCCCCGAAGGGCCGAGGGCCTACCATGGACTTACAAAGGCTTCTGCCCAGGGAAACAAAATTCGCCAACCCACGTTCCTGGTCTCAGTTTGCAGAGCTCCGCGGGCACTCTCAAAGCAGCCCGAGTTGGCACAGGTGTCTGTTTGTCCCTGGGTGGCATCTTGATATTCGTGATAATCCAGCAGGCAGACGGCCCCTAAGGAACAAGGGCCTACCTGGTACTGACAAAGGGCTCTGCCCGTGGAAACAAAACCCACTACCCCACGTTCCTGGTCTCAGTTTGCAGAGCTCCGTGGGCACTCTCAAAGCAGCCCGAGTTGCCACAGGTGGCAGCTTGTCCCTGGGCAGCATCTTGATATTCATGGAAATCCAGCGGGCAGCCGGCCCCGAAGGAACAAGGCCTACCTGGTACTGACAAAATCTTCTGCCCAGGGAAAAAAAATTCACAAACTCACGTTCCTGGTCTCAGTTTGCAGAGCTCCGTGGGCACTCTCAAAGCAGCTCAAGTTGGCACAGGTGGCAGCTTGTCCCTGGGCAGCATCTTGATATTCGTGGAAATCCTGCTGACAGCCTGCCCCTAAGGAACAAGGGCCTACCTGGTACTGAAAATGGGCTCTGCCCGGGAAAACAAAACCCATAATACCACATTCCTGGTGTCTGTTTGCAGAGCTCCATGGGCACTCTCAAAGCAGCCCGGGTTGGCACAGGTGGCAGCTTGTCCCTGGGCGGCATCTTGATATTCGTGGAAATCCTTCTGCCAGCCTGCCCCGAAGGGCCGAGGGCCTACCATGGACTTACAAAGGCTTCTGCCCAGGGAAACAAAATTCGCCAACCCACGTTCCTGGTCTCAGTTTGAAGAGCTTCATGGGCACTCTCAAAGCAGACCGAGTTGCCACAGGTGGCAGCTTGTCCCTGGGCGGCATCTTGATATTCGTGGAAATCCTTCTGCCAGCCTGCCCCGAAGGGCCGAGGGCCTACCATGGACTTACAAAGGCTTCTCTCCAGGGAAACAAAATTCGCCAACCCACGTTCCTGGTCTCAGTTTGAAGAGCTTCATGGGCACTCTCAAAGCAGACCGAGTTGCCACAGGTGGCAGCTTGTCCCTGGGCGGCATCTTGATATTCGTGGAAATCCTTGTGCCCGCCTGCCCTTAAGGGCCGAAAGACTACATGGCAGTGACAAAGGCTTCTGCCCGGGGAAACAAAATTCTCCAACCCACGTTCCTGGTCTCAGTTTGCAGAGCTCCATGGGCACTCTCAAAGCAGCCCGAGTTGGCACAGGTGGCAGCTTGTCCCTGGGCGGCATCTTGATATTCGTGGAAATCCTGGTGCCAGCCTGCCCTTAAGGGCCGAAAGACTACATGGCAGTGACAAAGGCTTCAGCCCGTGGAAACAAAAGCCACCACCCCACGTTCCTGGTCTCAGTTTGCAGAGCTCCGTGGGCACTCTCAAAGCAGCCCGAGTTGCCACAGGTGGCAGCTTGTCCCTGGGCAGCATCTTGATATTCATGGAAATCCAGCGGGCAGCCGGCCCCGAAGGAACAAGGGCCTACCTGGTACTGACAAAGGGCTCTGCCCGGGAAAACAAAACCCATAACACCACATTCCTGGTGTCTGTTTGCAGAGCTCCATGGGAACTCTCAAATCAGACCGGGTTGGCACAGGTGGCAGCTTGTCCCTGGGCGGCATCTTGATATTCGTGGAAATCCTTCTGCCAGCCTGCCCCGAAGGGCCGAGGGCCTACCATGGACTTACAAAGGCTTCTGCCCAGGGAAACAAAATTCGCCAACCCACGTTCCTGGTCTCAGTTTGCAGAGCTCCGCGGGCACTCTCAAAGCAGCCCGAGTTGGCACAGGTGTCTGTTTGTCCCTGGGTGGCATCTTGATATTCGTGATAATCCAGCAGGCAGACGGCCCCTAAGGAACAAGGGCCTACCTGGTACTGACAAAGGGCTCTGCCCGTGGAAACAAAACCCACTACCCCACGTTCCTGGTCTCAGTTTGCAGAGCTCCGTGGGCACTCTCAAAGCAGCCCGAGTTGCCACAGGTGGCAGCTTGTCCCTGGGCAGCATCTTGATATTCATGGAAATCCAGCGGGCAGCCGGCCCCGAAGGAACAAGGCCTACCTGGTACTGACAAAATCTTCTGCCCAGGGAAAAAAAATTCACAAACTCACGTTCCTGGTCTCAGTTTGCAGAGCTCCGTGGGCACTCTCAAAGCAGCTCAAGTTGGCACAGGTGGCAGCTTGTCCCTGGGCAGCATCTTGATATTCGTGGAAATCCTGCTGACAGCCTGCCCCTAAGGAACAAGGGCCTACCTGGTACTGAAAATGGGCTCTGCCCGGGAAAACAAAACCCATAATACCACATTCCTGGTGTCTGTTTGCAGAGCTCCATGGGCACTCTCAAAGCAGCCCGGGTTGGCACAGGTGGCAGCTTGTCCCTGGGCGGCATCTTGATATTCGTGGAAATCCTTCTGCCAGCCTGCCCCGAAGGGCCGAGGGCCTACCATGGACTTACAAAGGCTTCTGCCCAGGGAAACAAAATTCGCCAACCCACGTTCCTGGTCTCAGTTTGAAGAGCTTCATGGGCACTCTCAAAGCAGACCGAGTTGCCACAGGTGGCAGCTTGTCCCTGGGCGGCATCTTGATATTCGTGGAAATCCTTCTGCCAGCCTGCCCCGAAGGGCCGAGGGCCTACCATGGACTTACAAAGGCTTCTCTCCAGGGAAACAAAATTCGCCAACCCACGTTCCTGGTCTCAGTTTGAAGAGCTTCATGGGCACTCTCAAAGCAGACCGAGTTGCCACAGGTGGCAGCTTGTCCCTGGGCGGCATCTTGATATTCGTGGAAATCCTTGTGCCCGCCTGCCCTTAAGGGCCGAAAGACTACATGGCAGTGACAAAGGCTTCTGCCCGGGGAAACAAAATTCTCCAACCCACGTTCCTGGTCTCAGTTTGCAGAGCTCCATGGGCACTCTCAAAGCAGCCCGAGTTGGCACAGGTGGCAGCTTGTCCCTGGGCGGCATCTTGATATTCGTGGAAATCCTGGTGCCAGCCTGCCCTTAAGGGCCGAAAGACTACATGGCAGTGACAAAGGCTTCAGCCCGTGGAAACAAAAGCCACCACCCCACGTTCCTGGTCTCAGTTTGCAGAGCTCCGTGGGCACTCTCAAAGCAGCCCGAGTTGGCACAGGTGGCAGCTTGTCCCTGGGCAGCATCTTGATATTCATGGAAATCCAGCGGGCAGCCGGCCCCGAAGGAACAAGGGCCTACCTGGTACTGTCAAAGTCTTCTGCCCAGGGAAAAAAAATTCACAAACTCACGTTCCTGGTCTCAGTTTGCAGAGCTCCGCGGGCACTCTCAAAGCAGCCCGAGTTGGCACAGGTGTCTGTTTGTCCCTGGGTGGCATCTTGATATTCGTGATAATCCAGCAGGCAGACGGCCCCTAAGGAACAAGGGCCTACCTGGTACTGACAAAGGGCTCTGCCCGTGGAAACAAAACCCACTACCCCACGTTCCTGGTCTCAGTTTGCAGAGCTCCGTGGGCACTCTCAAAGCAGCCCGAGTTGCCACAGGTGGCAGCTTGTCCCTGGGCAGCATCTTGATATTCATGGAAATCCAGCGGGCAGCCGGCCCCGAAGGAACAAGGCCTACCTGGTACTGACAAAATCTTCTGCCCAGGGAAAAAAAATTCACAAACTCACGTTCCTGGTCTCAGTTTGCAGAGCTCCGTGGGCACTCTCAAAGCAGCTCAAGTTGGCACAGGTGGCAGCTTGTCCCTGGGCAGCATCTTGATATTCGTGGAAATCCTGCTGACAGCCTGCCCCTAAGGAACAAGGGCCTACCTGGTACTGAAAATGGGCTCTGCCCGGGAAAACAAAACCCATAATACCACATTCCTGGTGTCTGTTTGCAGAGCTCCATGGGCACTCTCAAAGCAGCCCGGGTTGGCACAGGTGGCAGCTTGTCCCTGGGCGGCATCTTGATATTCGTGGAAATCCTTCTGCCAGCCTGCCCCGAAGGGCCGAGGGCCTACCATGGACTTACAAAGGCTTCTGCCCAGGGAAACAAAATTCGCCAACCCACGTTCCTGGTCTCAGTTTGAAGAGCTTCATGGGCACTCTCAAAGCAGACCGAGTTGCCACAGGTGGCAGCTTGTCCCTGGGCGGCATCTTGATATTCGTGGAAATCCTTCTGCCAGCCTGCCCCGAAGGGCCGAGGGCCTACCATGGACTTACAAAGGCTTCTCTCCAGGGAAACAAAATTCGCCAACCCACGTTCCTGGTCTCAGTTTCAAGAGCTTCATGGGCACTCTCAAAGCAGACCGAGTTGCCACAGGTGGCAGCTTGTCCCTGGGCGGCATCTTGATATTCGTGGAAATCCTTGTGCCCGCCTGCCCTTAAGGGCCGAAAGACTACATGGCAGTGACAAAGGCTTCTGCCCGGGGAAACAAAATTCTCCAACCCACGTTCCTGGTCTCAGTTTGCAGAGCTCCATGGTCACTCTCAAAGCAGCCCGAGTTGGCACAGGTGGCAGCTTGTCCCTGCGCGGCATCTTGATATTCGTGGAAATCCTGGTGCCAGCCTGCCCTTAAGGGCCGAAAGACTACATGGCAGTGACAAAGGCTTCAGCCCGTGGAAACAAAAGCCACCACCCCACGTTCCTGGTCTCAGTTTGCAGAGCTCCATGGGCACTCTCAAAGCAGCCCGAGTTGCCACAGGTGGCAGCTTGTCCCTGGGCAGCATCTTGATATTCATGGAAATCCAGCGGGCAGCCGGCGCCGAAGGAACAAGGGCCTACCTGGTACTGTCAAAGTCTTCTGCCCAGGGAAAAAAAATTCACAAACTCACGTTCCTGGTCTCAGTTTGCAGAGCTCCGCGGGCACTCTCAAAGCAGCCCGAGTTGGCACAGGTGGCTGTTTGTCCCTGGGTGGCATCTTGATATTCGTGATAATCCAGCAGGCAGACGGCCCCTAAGGAACAAGGGCCTACCTGGTACTGACAAAGGGCTCTGCCCGTGGAAACAAAACCCACTACCCCACGTTCCTGGTCTCAGTTTGCAGAGCTCCGTGGGCACTCTCAAAGCAGCCCGAGTTGCCACAGGTGGCAGCTTGTCCCTGGGCAGCATCTTGATATTCATGGAAATCCAGCGGGCAGCCGGCCCCGAAGGAACAAGGCCTACCTGGTACTGACAAAATCTTCTGCCCAGGGAAAAAAAATTCACAAACTCACGTTCCTGGTCTCAGTTTGCAGAGCTCCGTGGGCACTCTCAAAGCAGCTCAAGTTGGCACAGGTGGCAGCTTGTCCCTGGGCAGCATCTTGATATTCGTGGAAATCCTGCTGACAGCCTGCCCCTAAGGAACAAGGGCCTACCTGGTACTGAAAATGGGCTCTGCCCGGGAAAACAAAACCCATAATACCACATTCCTGGTGTCTGTTTGCAGAGCTCCATGGGCACTCTCAAAGCAGCCCGGGTTGGCACAGGTGGCAGCTTGTCCCTGGGCGGCATCTTGATATTCGTGGAAATCCTTCTGCCAGCCTGCCCCGAAGGGCCGAGGGCCTACCATGGACTTACAAAGGCTTCTGCCCAGGGAAACAAAATTCGCCAACCCACGTTCCTGGTCTCAGTTTGAAGAGCTTCATGGGCACTCTCAAAGCAGACCGAGTTGCCACAGGTGGCAGCTTGTCCCTGGGCGGCATCTTGATATTCGTGGAAATCCTTCTGCCAGCCTGCCCCGAAGGGCCGAGGGCCTACCATGGACTTACAAAGGCTTCTCTCCAGGGAAACAAAATTCGCCAACCCACGTTCCTGGTCTCAGTTTGAAGAGCTTCATGGGCACTCTCAAAGCAGACCGAGTTGCCACAGGTGGCAGCTTGTCCCTGGGCGGCATCTTGATATTCGTGGAAATCCTTGTGCCCGCCTGCCCTTAAGGGCCGAAAGACTACATGGCAGTGACAAAGGCTTCTGCCCGGGGAAACAAAATTCTCCAACCCACGTTCCTGGTCTCAGTTTGCAGAGCTCCATGGGCACTCTCAAAGCAGCCCGAGTTGGCACAGGTGGCAGCTTGTCCCTGGGCGGCATCTTGATATTCGTGGAAATCCTGGTGCCAGCCTGCCCTTAAGGGCCGAAAGACTACATGGCAGTGACAAAGGCTTCAGCCCGTGGAAACAAAAGCCACCACCCCACGTTCCTGGTCTCAGTTTGCAGAGCTCCGTGGGCACTCTCAAAGCAGCCCGAGTTGGCACAGGTGGCAGCTTGTCCCTGGGCAGCATCTTGATATTCATGGAAATCCAGCGGGCAGCCGGCCCCGAAGGAACAAGGGCCTACCTGGTACTGTCAAAGTCTTCTGCCCAGGGAAAAAAAATTCACAAACTCACGTTCCTGGTCTCAGTTTGCAGAGCTCCGCGGGCACTCTCAAAGCAGCCCGAGTTGGCACAGGTGTCTGTTTGTCCCTGGGTGGCATCTTGATATTCGTGATAATCCAGCAGGCAGACGGCCCCTAAGGAACAAGGGCCTACCTGGTACTGACAAAGGGCTCTGCCCGTGGAAACAAAACCCACTACCCCACGTTCCTGGTCTCAGTTTGCAGAGCTCCGTGGGCACTCTCAAAGCAGCCCGAGTTGCCACAGGTGGCAGCTTGTCCCTGGGCAGCATCTTGATATTCATGGAAATCCAGCGGGCAGCCGGCCCCGAAGGAACAAGGCCTACCTGGTACTGACAAAATCTTCTGCCCAGGGAAAAAAAATTCACAAACTCACGTTCCTGGTCTCAGTTTGCAGAGCTCCGTGGGCACTCTCAAAGCAGCTCAAGTTGGCACAGGTGGCAGCTTGTCCCTGGGCAGCATCTTGATATTCGTGGAAATCCTGCTGACAGCCTGCCCCTAAGGAACAAGGGCCTACCTGGTACTGAAAATGGGCTCTGCCCGGGAAAACAAAACCCATAACACCACATTCCTGGTGTCTGTTTGCAGAGCTCCATGGGCACTCTCAAAGCAGCCCGGGTTGGCACAGGTGGCAGCTTGTCCCTGGGCGGCATCTTGATATTCGTGGAAATCCTTCTGCCAGCCTGCCCCGAAGGGCCGAGGGCCTACCATGGACTTACAAAGGCTTCTGCCCAGGGAAACAAAATTCGCCAACCCACGTTCCTGGTCTCAGTTTGAAGAGCTTCATGGGCACTCTCAAAGCAGACCGAGTTGCCACAGGTGGCAGCTTGTCCCTGGGCGGCATCTTGATATTCGTGGAAATCCTTCTGCCAGCCTGCCCCGAAGGGCCGAGGGCCTACCATGGACTTACAAAGGCTTCTGCCCAGGGAAACAAAATTCGCCAACCCACGTTCCTGGTCTCAGTTTGAAGAGCTTCATGGGCACTCTCAAAGCAGACCGAGTTGCCACAGGTGGCAGCTTGTCCCTGGGCGGCATCTTGATATTCGTGGAAATCCTTGTGCCCGCCTGCCCTTAAGGGCCGAAAGACTACATGGCAGTGACAAAGGCTTCTGCCCGGGGAAACAAAATTCTCCAACCCACGTTCCTGGTCTCAGTTTGCAGAGCTCCATGGGCACTCTCAAAGCAGCCCGAGTTGGCACAGGTGGCAGCTTGTCCCTGGGCGGCATCTTGATATTCGTGGAAATCCTGGTGCCAGCCTGCCCTTAAGGGCCGAAAGACTACATGGCAGTGACAAAGGCTTCAGCCCGTGGAAACAAAAGCCACCACCCCACGTTCCTGGTCTCAGTTTGCAGAGCTCCGTGGGCACTCTCAAAGCAGCCCGAGTTGGCACAGGTGCCAGCTTGTCCCTGGGCAGCATCTTGATATTCATGGAAATCCAGCGGGCAGCCGGCCCCGAAGGAACAAGGCCCTACCTGGTACTGTCAAAATCTTCTGCCCAGGGAAAAAAAATTCACAAACTCACGTTCCTGGTCTCAGTTTGCAGAGCTCCGCGGGCACTCTCAAAGCAGCCCGAGTTGGCACAGGTGTCTGTTTGTCCCTGGGTGGCATCTTGATATTCGTGATAATCCAGCAGGCAGACGGCCCCTAAGGAACAAGGGCCTACCTGGTACTGACAAAGGGCTCTGCCCGTGGAAACAAAACCCACTACCCCACGTTCCTGGTCTCAGTTTGCAGAGCTCCGTGGGCACTCTCAAAGCAGCCCGAGTTGCCACAGGTGGCAGCTTGTCCCTGGGCAGCATCTTGATATTCATGGAAATCCAGCGGGCAGCCGGCCCCGAAGGAACAAGGCCTACCTGGTACTGACAAAATCTTCTGCCCAGGGAAAAAAAATTCACAAACTCACGTTCCTGGTCTCAGTTTGCAGAGCTCCGTGGGCACTCTCAAAGCAGCTCAAGTTGGCACAGGTGGCAGCTTGTCCCTGGGCAGCATCTTGATATTCGTGGAAATCCTGCTGACAGCCTGCCCCTAAGGAACAAGGGCCTACCTGGTACTGAAAATGGGCTCTGCCCGGGAAAACAAAACCCATAACACCACATTCCTGGTGTCTGTTTGCAGAGCTCCATGGGCACTCTCAAAGCAGCCCGGGTTGGCACAGGTGGCAGCTTGTCCCTGGGCGGCATCTTGATATTCGTGGAAATCCTTCTGCCAGCCTGCCCCGAAGGGCCGAGGGCCTACCATGGACTTACAAAGGCTTCTCTCCAGGGAAACAAAATTCGCCAACCCACGTTCCTGGTCTCAGTTTGAAGAGCTTCATGGGCACTCTCAAAGCAGACCGAGTTGCCACAGGTGGCAGCTTTTCCCTGGGCGGCATCTTGATATTCGTGGAAATCCTTGTGCCCGCCTGCCCTTAAGGGCCGAAAGACTACATGGCAGTGACAAAGGCTTCAGCCCGTGGAAACAAAAGCCACCACCCCACGTTCCTGGTCTCAGTTTGCAGAGCTCCGTGGGCACTCTCAAAGCAGCCCGAGTTGGCACAGGTGCCAGCTTGTCCCTGGGCAGCATCTTGATATTCATGGAAATCCAGCGGGCAGCCGGCCCCGAAGGAACAAGGGCCTACCTGGTACTGTCAAAGTCTTCTGCCCAGGGAAAAAAAATTCACAAACTCACGTTCCTGGTCTCAGTTTGCAGAGCTCCGCGGGCACTCTCAAAGCAGCCCCAGTTGGCACAGGTGGCTGTTTGTCCCTGGGTGGCATCTTGATATTCGTGATAATCCAGCAGGCAGACGGCCCCTAAGGAACAAGGGCCTACCTGGTACTGACAAAGGGCTCTGCCCGTGGAAACAAAACCCACTACCCCACGTTCCTGGTCTCAGTTTGCAGAGCTCCGTGGGCACTCTCAAAGCAGCCCGAGTTGCCACAGGTGGCAGCTTGTCCCTGGGCAGCATCTTGATATTCATGGAAATCCAGCGGGCAGCCGGCCCCGAAGGAACAAGGCCTACCTAGCACTGACAAAATCTTCTGCCCAGGGAAAAAAAATTCACAAACTCACGTTCCTGGTCTCAGTTTGCAGAGCTCCGTGGGCACTCTCAAAGCAGCTCAAGTTGGCACAGGTGGCAGCTTGTCCCTGGGCAGCATCTTGATATTCGTGGAAATCCTGCTGACATCCTGCCCCTAAGGAACAAGGGCCTACCTGGTACTGACAAAGGGCTCTGCCCGGGAAAACAAAACCCATAACACCACATTCCTGGTGTCTGTTTGCAGAGCTCCATGGGCACTCTCAAAGCAGCCCGAGCTGCCACAGGTGGCAGCTTGTCCCTGGGCGGCATCTTGATATTCGTGGAAATCCTTCTGCCAGCCTGCCCCGAAGGGCCGAGGGCCTACCATGGACTTACAAAGGCTTCTGCCCAGGGAAACAAAATTCGCCAACCCACGTTCCTGGTCTCAGTTTGAAGAGCTTCATGGGCACTCTCAAGGCAGCCCGAGTTGGCACAGGTGGCAGCTTGTCCCTGCGCGGCATCTTGATATTCGTGGAAATCCAGCAGGCACACGGCCCCTAAGGAACAAGGGCCTACCTGGTACTGACAAAGGCTTCTGTTCGTGGAAACAAAACCCACCACCCCACGTTCCTGGTCTCAGTTTGAAGAGTTCCGTGGGCACTCTCAAAGCAGCCCGAGTTGGCACAGGTGGCAGCTTGTCCCTGGGCAGCATCTTGATATTCATGGAAATCCAGCGGGCAGCCGGCCCCGAAGGGCCGAGGGCCTACCTAGTACTGACAAAAGCATCTTCTCGGGAAAACAAAACTCAGAACACCACTTTCCTGGTCTCAGTTTGCAGAGCTCCATGGGCACTCTCAAAGCAGCCCGAGTTGGCACAGGTGGCAGCTTGTCCCTGCGCAGCATCTGGATATTCGTGGAAATCCTTCTGCCAGCCTGCCCCGAAGGGCCGAGGGCCTACATGGTACTGACAAAGGCTTCTGCCCGGGGAAATCAAACCCATAACCCCACGTTCCCGGTCTCAGTTTGAAGAGCTTCATGGGCACTCTCAAAGCAGACCGAGTTGGCACAGGTGGCAGCTTGTCCCTGGGCAGCATCTTGATATTCATGGAAATCCTGCAGGCAGATGGCCCCTAAGGAACAAGAGCCTACCAGGTACAGACAAAGGCTCTGCCCGGGAAAAAAAAACTCAGCACACAACGTTCCTGGTTTCTGTTGGCAGAGCTCCATGGGCACTCTCAAAGCAGCCCGAGTTGGCACAGGTCGCAGCTTGTCCCTGCGCGGCATCTTGATATTCGTGGAAATCCTTCTGCCAGCCTGCCCCGAAGGGCCAAGGGCCTACCTGGGACTGACAAAGGCTTTTGCCCGGGGAAACAAAACCCACCACCCCACGTTCCTGGTCTCAGTTTTAAGAGTTCCGTGGGCACTCTCAAAGCAGCCCGAGTTGGCACAGGTGGCCGTTTATGCCTGGGCAGCATCTTGATATTCGTGGAAATCCTTGTGCCAGCCTGCCCTTAAGGGCCGAGGCCCTACATGGTACTGACAAAGGCTTCTGCCCGGGGAAACAAATCCCACCACACCACGTTCCTGGTCTCAGTTTGCAGAGCTTCATGGGCACTCTCAAAGCAGCCCGAGTTGGCACAGGTGGCAGCTTGTCCCTGAGCAGCATCTTGATATTCATGGAAATCCTGCAGACAGATGGCCCCTAAGGAACAAGAGCCTACCTGGTACAGACAAAGGGCTCTGCCCGGGAAAACAAAACTCAGCACACAACGTTCCTGGTTTCTGTTTGCAGAGCTCCATGGGCACTCTCAAAGCAGCCCGAGTTTGCACAGGTGGCAGCTTGTCCCTGCGCGACATCTTGATATTCGTGGAAATCCTTCTGCCAGCCTGCCCCGAAGGGCCAAGGGACTACCTGGAACTGGCAAAGGCTTCTGCCCGTGGAAACAAAATTCGCCAACCCACGTTCCTGGTCTCAGTTTGCAGAGCTCCGTGGGCACTCTCAAAGCAGCCCGAGTTGGCACAGGTGGCATCTTGTCCCTGGGCGGCATCTTGATATTCCTGGAAATCCTGGTGCCAGCCTGCCCTTAAGGGCCGAAAGACTACATGGCAGTGACAAAGGCTTCAGCCCGTGGAAACAAAACCCACCACCCCACGTTCCTGGTCTCAGTTTGCAGAGCTCCGTGGGCACT
The DNA here is from genome assembly GCF_015832195.1 of Motacilla alba alba. Classification (NCBI taxonomy): domain Eukaryota; kingdom Metazoa; phylum Chordata; class Aves; order Passeriformes; family Motacillidae; genus Motacilla; species Motacilla alba. The sequence continues at coordinate 24,410 of NW_024037700.1, forward strand.
CTCAAAGCAGCCCGTGTTGCCACAGGTGGCTGTTTGTCCCTGGGTGGCATCTTGATATTCGTGAAAATCCAGCAGGCAGACGGCCCCTAAGGAACAAGGGCCTACCTGGTACTGACAAAGGGCTCTGCCCGTGGAAACAAACCCACCACCCGACGTTCCTGGTCTCAGTTTGCAGAGCTCCGTGGGCACTCTCAAAGCAGCCCAAGTTGGCACAGGTGGCAGCTTGTCCCTGGGCAGCATCTTGATATTCATGGAAATCCAGCGGGCAGCCGGCCCCGAAGGAACAAGGCCCTACCTGGTACTGACAAAATCTTCTGCCCAGGGAAAAAAAATTCACAAACTCACGTTCCTGGTCTCAGTTTGCAGAGCTCCGAGGGCACTCTCAAAGCAGCTCATGTTGGCACAGGTGGCACCTTGTCCCTGGGCATCATCTTGATATTCGTGGAAATCCTGCTGACAGCCTGTCCCTAGAGGAACAAGGGGCTACCTGGTACTGACAAAGGGCTCTGCCCGGGAAAACAAAACCCATAACACCACATTCCTGGTGTCTGTTTGCAGAGCTCCATGGGCACTCTCAAAGCAGCCCGGGTTGGCACAGGTGGCAGCTTGTCCCTGGGCGGCATCTTGATATTCGTGGAAATCCTGGTGCCAGCCTGCCCTTAAGGGCCGAGGGACTACATGGCACTGACAAAGGCTTCAGCCTGTGGAAACAAAACCCACCACCCCACGTTCCTGGTCTCAGTTTGAAGAGTTCCGTGGGCACTCTCAAAGCAGCCCGAGTTGGCACAGGTGGCAGCTTGTCTCTGAGCAGCATCTTGATATTCATGGAAATCCAGCGGGCAGCCGGCCCCGAAGGGCCGAGGGCCCACCTAGTACTGACAAATACTTCTGCTCAGGAAAACAAAACTCAGCACCCCACGTTCCTGGATTCTGTTTGCAGAGCTCCATGGGCACTCTCAAAGCAGCGCGAGTTGCCACAGGTGGCAGCTTGTCCCTGGGCGGCATCTTGATATTCCTGGAAATCCTGGTGCCAGCCTGCCCTTAAGGGCCGAAAGACTACATGGTAGTGACAAAGGCTTCAGCCCGTGGAAACAAAACCCACCAGCCCACGTTCCTGGTCTCAGTTTGCAGAGCTCCGTGGGCACTCTCAAAGCAGCCCGAGTTGGCACAGGTGGCAGCTTGTCCCTGGGTGGCATCTTGATATTCGTGGAAATCCTTCTGCCAGCCTGCCCCTAAGGAACAAGGGGCTACCTGGTCCTGACAAAGGGCTCTGCCCGGGAAAACAAAACCCATAACACCACGTTCCTGGTTTCTGTTTGCAGAGCTCCATGGGCACTCTCAAAGCAGCCCGAGTTGACACAGGTGGCAGCTTGTCCCTGGGCGGCATCTTGATATTCGTGGAAATCCTGGTGCCAGCCTGCCCTTAAGGGCCGAGGGACTACATGGCACTGAAAAAGGCTTCTGCCCGTGGATACAAAACCCACCACCCCACGTTCCTGGTCTCAGTTTGAAGAGTTCCGTGGGCACTCTCAAAGCAGCCCGAGTTGGCACAGGTGGCAGCTTGTCCCTGCGCAGCATCTTGATATTCGTGGAAATCCTTCTGCCAGCCTGTCCCGAAGGGCCGAGGGCCTACCTGGTACATACAAAGGGCTCTGCCCGGGAAAACAAAACTCAGCACACAACGTTCCTGGTTTCTGTTTGCAGAGCTCCATGGGCACTCTCAAAGCAGCGCAAGTTGCCACAGGTGGCAGCTTGTCCCTGGATAGCATCTTGATATTCACGGAAATCCAGCAGTCAGACGGCCCCTAAGGAACAAGGGCCTACCTGGTACAAACAAAGGGCTCTGCCCGGGGAAACAAAACTCAGCACCCAACGTTCCTGGTTTCTGTTTGCAGAGCTCCATGGGCACTCTCAAAGCAGCCCGAGTTGGCACAGGTGGCAGCTTGTCCCTGCGCGGCATCTTGATATTCGTGGAAATCCTTCTGCCAGCCGGCCCCGAAGGGCCAAGGGACTACCTGGAACTGACAAAGGCTTCTGCCCGGGGAAACAAAATTCTCCAACCCACGTTCCTGGTCTCAGTTTGCAGAGCTCCATGGGCACTCTCAAAGCAGCCCGAGTTGGCACAGGTGGCAGCTTGTCCCTGGGCGGCATCTTGATATTCGTGGAAATCCTGGTGCCAGCCTGCCCTTAAGGGCCGAAAGACTACATGGCAGTGACAAAGGCTTCAGCCCGTGGAAACAAAACCCACCACCCCACGTTCCTGGTCTCAGTTTGCAGAGCTCCGCGGGCACTCTCAAAGCAGCCCGAGTTGCCACAGGTGGCAGCTTGTCCCTGGGCAGCATCTTGATATTCATGGAAATCCAGCGGGCAGCCGGCCCCGAAGGAACAAGGCCTACCTGGTACTGACAAAATCTTCTGCCCAGGGAAAAAAAATTCACAAACTCACGTTCCTGGTCTCAGTTTGCAGAGCTCCGTGGGCACTCTCAAAGCAGCTCAAGTTGGCACAGGTGGCAGCTTGTCCCTGGGCAGCATCTTGATATTCGTGGAAATCCTGCTGACAGCCTGCCCCTAAGGAACAAGGGCCTACCTGGTACTGAAAATGGGCTCTGCCCGGGAAAACAAAACCCATAACACCACATTCCTGGTCTCAGTTTGCAGAGCTCCATGGGCACTCTCAAAGCAGCCCGGGTTGGCACAGGTGGCAGCTTGTCCCTGGGCGGCATCTTGATATTCGTGGAAATCCTTCTGCCAGCCTGCCCCGAAGGGCCGAGGGCCTACCATGGACTTACAAAGGCTTCTGCCCAGGGAAACAAAATTCGCCAACCCACGTTCCTGGTCTCAGTTTGAAGAGCTTCATGGGCACTCTGAAAGCAGACCGAGTTGCCACAGGTGGCAGCTTGTCCCTGGGCGGCATCTTGATATTCGTGGAAATCCTTGTGCCCGCCTGCCCTTAAGGGCCGAAAGACTACATGGCAGTGACAAAGGCTTCTGCCCGGGGAAACAAAATTCTCCAACCCACGTTCCTGGTCTCAGTTTGCAGAGCTCCATGGTCACTCTCAAAGCAGCCCGAGTTGGCACAGGTGGCAGCTTGTCCCTGGGCGGCATCTTGATATTCGTGGAAATCCTGGTGCCAGCCTGCCCTTAAGGGCCGAAAGACTACATGGCAGTGACAAAGGCTTCAGCCCGTGGAAACAAAAGCCACCACCCCACGTTCCTGGTCTCAGTTTGCAGAGCTCCGTGGGCACTCTCAAAGCAGCCCGAGTTGCCACAGGTGTCTGTTTGTCCCTGGGTGGCATCTTGATATTCGTGGAAATCCTGGTGCCAGCCTGCCCTTAAGGGCCGAAAGACTACATGGCAGTGACAAAGGCTTCAGCCCGTGGAAACAAAAGCCACCACCCCACGTTCCTGGTCTCAGTTTGCAGAGCTCTGTGGGCACTCTCAAAGCAGCCCGAGTTGCCACAGGTGGCAGCTTGTCCCTGGGCAGCATCTTGATATTCATGGAAATCCAGCGGGCAGCCGGCCCCGAAGGAACAAGGGCCTACCTGGTACTGTCAAAGTTTTCTGCCCAGGGAAAAAAAATTCACAAACTCACGTTCCTGGTCTCAGTTTGCAGAGCTCCGCGGGCACTCTCAAAGCAGCCCGAGTTGGCACAGGTGTCTGTTTGTCCCTGGGTGGCATCTTGATATTCGTGATAATCCAGCAGGCAGACGGCCCCTAAGGAACAAGGGCCTACCTGGTACTGACAAAGGGCTCTGCCCGTGGAAACAAAACCCACTACCCCACGTTCCTGGTCTCAGTTTGCAGAGCTCCGTGGGCACTCTCAAAGCAGCCCGAGTTGCCACAGGTGGCAGCTTGTCCCTGGGCAGCATCTTGATATTCATGGAAATCCAGCGGGCAGCCGGGCCCCGAAGGAACAAGGCCTACCTGGTACTGACAAAATCTTCTGCCCAGGGAAAAAAAATTCACAAACTCACGTTCCTGGTCTCAGTTTGCAGAGCTCCGTGGGCACTCTCAAAGCAGCTCAAGTTGGCACAGGTGGCAGCTTGTCCCTGGGCAGCATCTTGATATTCGTGGAAATCCTGCTGACAGCCTGCCCCTAAGGAACAAGGGCCTCCCTGGTACTGAAAATGGGCTCTGCCCGGGAAAACAAAACCCATAACACCACATTCCTGGTGTCTGTTTGCAGAGCTCCATGGGCACTCTCAAAGCAGCCCGGGTTGGCACGGGTGGCAGCTTGTCCCTGGGCGGCATCTTGATATTCGTGGAAATCCTTCTGCCAGCCTGCCCCGAAGGGCCGAGGGCCTACCATGGACTTACAAAGGCTTCTGCCCAGGGAAACAAAATTCGCCAACCCACGTTCCTGGTCTCAGTTTGAAGAGCTTCATGGGCACTCTCAAAGCAGACCGAGTTGCCACAGGTGGCAGCTTGTCCCTGGGCGGCATCTTGATATTCGTGGAAATCCTTGTGCCCGCCTGCCCTTAAGGGCCGAAAGACTACATGGCAGTGACAAAGGCTTCAGCCCGTGGAAACAAAAGCCACCACCCCACGTTCCTGGTCTCAGTTTGCAGAGCTCCGTGGGCACTCTCAAAGCAGCCCGAGTTGGCACAGGTGCCAGCTTGTCCCTGGGCAGCATCTTGATATTCATGGAAATCCAGCGGGCAGCCGGCCCCGAAGGAACAAGGGCCTACCTGGTACTGTCAAAGTCTTCTGCCCAGGGAAAAAAAATTCACAAACACACGTTCCTGGTCTCAGTTTGCAGAGCTCCGCGGGCACTCTCAAAGCAGCCCCAGTTGGCACAGGTGGCTGTTTGTCCCTGGGTGGCATCTTGATATTCGTGATAATCCAGCAGGCACACGGCCCCTAAGGAACAAGGGCCTACCTGGTACTGACAAAGGGCTCTGCCCGTGGAAACAAAACCCACTACCCCACGTTCCTGGTCTCAGTTTGCAGAGCTCCGTGGGCACTCTCAAAGCAGCCCGAGTTGCCACAGGTGGCAGCTTGTCCCTGGGCAGCATCTTGATATTCATGGAAATCCAGCGGGCAGCCGGCCCCGAAGGAACAAGGCCTACCTGGTACTGACAAAATCTTCTGCCCAGGGAAAAAAAATTCACAAACTCACGTTCCTGGTCTCAGTTTGCAGAGCTCCGTGGGCACTCTCAAAGCAGCTCAAGTTGGCACAGGTGGCAGCTTGTCCCTGGGCAGCATCTTGATATTCGTGGAAATCCTGCTGACATCCTGCCCCTAAGGAACAAGGGCCTACCTGGTACTGACAAAGGGCTCTGCCCGGGAAAACAAAACCCATAACACCACATTCCTGGTGTCTGTTTGCAGAGCTCCATGGGCACACTCAAAGCAGCCCGGGTTGGCACAGGTGGCAGCTTGTCCCTGGGCGGCATCTTGATATTCGTGGAAATCCTTCTGCCAGCCTGCCCCGAAGGGCCGAGGGCCTACCATGGACTTACAAAGGCTTCTGCCCAGGGAAACAAAATTCGCCAACCCACGTTCCTGGTCTCAGTTTGAAGAGCTTCATGGGCACTCTCAAGGCAGCCCGAGTTGGCACAGGTGGCAGCTTGTCCCTGCGCGGCATCTTGATATTCGTGGAAATCCAGCAGGCACACGGCCCCTAAGGAACAAGGGCCTACCTGGTACTGACAAAGGCTTCTGTTCGTGGAAACAAAACCCACCACCCCACGTTCCTGGTCTCAGTTTGAAGAGTTCCGTGGGCACTCTCAAAGCAGCCCGAGTTGGCACAGGTGGCAGCTTGTCCCTGGGCAGCATCTTGATATTCGTGGAAATCCAGCGGGCAGCCGGCCCTGAAGGGCTGAGGGCCCACCTAGTACTGACAAATACTTCTGCTCGGGAAAACAAAACTCAGCACCCCACGGTCCTGGTTTCTGTTTGCAGAGCTCCATGGGCAATCTCAAAGCAGCGCGAGTTGGCACAGGTGGCAGCTTGTCCCTGCGCGGCATCTTGATATTCGTGGAAATCCTTGTGCCAGCCTGACCCGAATGGCCGAGGGCCTACATGGTACTGACAAAGGCTTCAGCCCGTGGAAAACAAAACCCACCACCCCACGATCCTGGTCTCAGTTTGCAGAGCTCCATGGGCACTCTCAAAGCAGCGCGAGTTGGCACAGGTGGCAGCTTGTCCCTGGGCAGCATCTTGATATTCGTGGAAATCCAGAAGGCAGACGGCCCCTATGGAACAAGGCCCTACCTGGTACTGACAAATGGTTCTGCCCGGGAAAACAAAACCCATAACAACACGTTCCTGGTTTCTGTTTGCAGAGCTCCATTGGCAATCTCAAAGCAGCGCGAGTTGGCACAGGTGGCAGCTTGTCCCTGGGCGGCATCTTGATATTCGTGGAAATCCTGGTGCCAGCCTGCCCTTAAGGGCCGAGGGACTACATGGCACTGACAAAGGCTTCAGCCCGTGAAAACAAAACCCACCACCCCACGTTCCTGGTCTCAGTTTGAAGAGTTCCGTGGGCACTCTCAAAGCAGCCCGAGTTGGCACAGGTGGCAGCTTGTCCCTGGGCAGCATCTTGATATTCATGGAAATCCAGCGGGCAGCCGGCCCCGAAGGGCCGAGGGCCTACCTAGTACTGACAAAAGCATCTTCTCGGGAAAACAAAACTCAGAACACCACTTTCCTGGTCTCAGTTTGCAGAGCTCCATGGGCACTCTCAAAGCAGCCCGAGTTGGCACAGGTGGCAGCTTGTCCCTGCGCAGCATCTTGATATTCGTGGAAATCCTTCTGCCAGCCTGCCCCGAAGGAACGAGGGCCTACATGGTACTGACAAAGGCTTCTGCCCGGGGAAATCAAACCCATAACCCCACGTTCCCGGTCTCAGTTTGCAGAGCTTCATGGGCACTCTCAAAGCAGACCGAGTTGCCACAGGTGGCAGCTTGTCCCTGGGCAGCATCTTGATATTCATGGAAATCCTGCCCCAGGCAGATGGCCCCTAAGGAACAAGAGCCTACCAGGTACAGCTTGTCCCTGGGACAATAGGCTCTGCCCGGGAAAAGGGCCTCCCTGGTAAAAATGGGCTCTGCCCAGCAAAACCCACACCACGTTCCTGGTTTCTGTTGGCAGAGCTCCATGGGCACTCTCAAAGCAGCCCGAGTTGGCACAGGTCGCAGCTTGTCCCTGCGCGGCATCTTGATATTCGTGGAAATCCTTCTGCCAGCCTGCCCCGAAGGGCCAAGGGCCTACCTGGGACTGACAAAGGCTTTTGCCCGGGGAAACAAAACCCACCACCCCACGTTCCTGGTCTCCGTTTGAAGAGTTCCGTGGGCACTCTCAAAGCAGCCCGAGTTGGCACAGGTGGCCGTTTATGCCTGGGCAGCATCTTGATATTCGTGGAAATCCTTGTGCCAGCCTGCCCTTAAGGGCCGAGGCCCTACATGGTACTGACAAAGGCTTCTGCCCGGGGAAACAAATCCCACCACACCACGTTCCTGGTCTCAGTTTGCAGAGCTTCATGGGCACTCTCAAAGCAGCCCGAGTTGGCGCAGGTGGCAGCTTGTCCCTGAGCAGCATCTTGATATTCATGGAAATCCTGCCCCAGACAGGGCCTATGGCCCTTCTAAGGAACAAGAGCCTACCTGGTCAAACAGCCCCACAAGGTGGCTGTTTGTCCCTGGGGGCTTGATATTCTGCCAGGCAGGGAAAACAAAACTCAAAGAAACAAAACCCACTACCCCACGTTCCTGGTTTCTGTTTGCAGAGCTCCATGGGCACTCTCAAAGCAGCCCGAGTTTGCACAGGTGGCAGCTTGTCCCTGCGCGACATCTTGATATTCGAAATGGAACCTGGTATCCTTCTGCCAGCCTGCCCTCAGTTTGAAGCTCCGTGGGGGCCAAGGGACTACCTGGAACTGGCAAAGGCATTCTGCCCGTGGAACCTGGTACAAAATTGCCCGGGCCAACCCACGTTCCTGGTCTCAGTTTGCAGAGCTCCGTGGGCACTCTCAAAGCAGCCCGAGTTGGCACAGGTGGCATCTTGTCCCTGGGCGGCATCTTGATATTCCTGGAAATCCTGGTGCCAGCCTGCCCTTAAGGGCCGAGGGACTACATGGCAGTGACAAAGGCTTCAGCCCGTGGAAACAAAATTCACCACCCCACGTTCCTGGTCTCAGTTTGCAGAGCTCCGTGGGCACTCTCAAAGCAGCCCGTGTTGCCACAGGTGGCTGTTTGTCCCTGGGTGGCATCTTGATATTCGTGAAAATCCAGCAGGCAGACGGCCCCTAAGGAACAAGGGCCTACCTGGTACTGACAAAGGGCTCTGCCCGTGGAAACAAAACCCACCACCCCACGTTCCTGGTCTCAGTTTGCAGAGCTCCGTGGGCACTCTCAAAGCAGCCCAAGTTGGCACAGGTGGCAGCTTGTCCCTGGGCAGCATCTTGATATTCATGGAAATCCAGCGGGCAGCCGGCCCCGAAGGGGAGGGCCCACTAAGGCCAAAACTACCTGGTTTCTCTTTACATGGGCAATCTCAAACAAACAGGTCTTCCCTGCCCAGGGAAATCCTTGTGCCAAAAAGGGCCTACATTCACAAAGCCCTCACGTTCCTGGTCTCAGTTTGCAGAGCTCCGAGGGCACTCTCAAAGCAGCTCATGTTGGCACAGGTGGCACCTTGTCCCTGGGCATCATCTTGATATTCGTGGAAATCCTGCTGACAGCCTGTCCCTAGAGGAACAAGGCCCTACCTGGTACTGACAAAGGGCTCTGCCCGGGAAAACAAAACCCATAACACCACATTCCTGGTGTCTGTTTGCAGAGCTCCATGGGCACTCTCAAAGCAGCCCGGGTTGGCACAGGTGGCAGCTTGTCCCTGGGCGGCATCTTGATATTCGTGGAAATCCTGGTGCCAGCCTGCCCTTAAGGGCCGAGGGACTACATGGCACTGACAAAGGCTTCAGCCTGTGGAAACCAAACCCACCACCCCACGTTCCTGGTCTCAGTTTGAAGAGTTTAGTGGGCACTCTCAAAGCAGCCCGAGTTGGCACAGGTGGCAGCTTGTCTCTGAGCAGCATCTTGATATTCATGGAAATCCAGCGGGCAGCCGGCCCCGAAGGGCCGAGGGCCCACCTAGTACTGACAAATACTTCTGCTCAGGAAAACAAAACTCAGCACCCCACGTTCCTGGATTCTGTTTGCAGAGCTCCATGGGCACTCTCAAAGCAGCGCGAGTTGCCACAGGTGGCAGCTTGTCCCTGGGCGGCATCTTGATATTCCTGGAAATCCTGGTGCCATCCTGCCCTTAAGGGCCGAAAGACTACATGGCAGTGACAAAGGGCTCTGCCCGTGGAAACAAAACCCACCAGCCCACGTTCCTGGTCTCAGTTTGCAGAGCTCCGTGGGCACTCTCAAAGCAGCCCGAGTTGGCACAGGTGGCAGCTTGTCCCTGGGCGGCATCTTGATATTCGTGGAAATCCTTCTGCCAGCCTGCCCCTAAGGAACAAGGGGCTACCTGGTCCTGACAAAGGGCTCTGCCCGGGAAAACAAAACCCATAACACCACGTTCCTGGTTTCTGTTTGCAGAGCTCCATGGGCACTCTCAAAGCAGCCCGAGTTGGCACAGGTGGCAGCTTGTCCCTGGGCGGCATCTTGATATTCGTGGAAATCCTGGTGCCAGCCTGCCCTTAAGGGCCGAGGGACTACATGGCACTGACAAAGGCTTCTGCCCGTGGATACAAAACCCACCACCCCACGTTCCTGGTCTCAGTTTGAAGAGTTCCGTGGGCACTCTCAAGGCAGCCCGAGTTGGCACAGGTGGCAGCTTGTCCCTGCGCAGCATCTTGATATTCGTGGAAATCCTTCTGCCAGCCTGTCCCGAAGGGCCGAGGGCCTACCTGGTACAGACAAAGGGCTCTGCCCGGGAAAACAAAACTCAGCACACAACGTTCCTGGTTTCTGTTTGCAGAGCTCCATGGGCACTCTCAAAGCAGCGCAAGTTGCCACAGGTGGGAGCTTGTCCCTGGATAGCATCTTGATATTCACGGAAATCCAGCAGTCAGACGGCCCCTAAGGAACAAGGGCCTACCTGGTTCAAACAAAGGGCTCTGCCCGGGGAAACAAAACTCAGCACCCAACGTTCCTGGTTTCTGTTTGCAGAGCTCCATGGGCACTCTCAAAGCAGCCCGAGTTGGCACAGGTGGCAGCTTGTCCCTGCGCGGCATCTTGATATTCGTGGAAATCCTTCTGCCAGCCGGCCCCGAAGGGCCAAGGGACTACCTGGAACTGACAAAGGCTTCTGCCCGGGGAAACAAAATTCTCCAACCCACGTTCCTGGTCTCAGTTTGCAGAGCTCCATGGGCACTCTCAAAGCAGCCCGAGTTGGCACAGGTGGCAGCTTGTCCCTGGGCGGCATCTTGATATTCGTGGAAATCCTGGTGCCAGCCTGCCCTTAAGGGCCGAAAGACTACATGGCAGTGACAAAGGCTTCAGCCCGTGGAAACAAAAGCCACCACCCCACGTTCCTGGTCTCAGTTTGCAGAGCTCCGCGGGCACTCTCAAAGCAGCCCGAGTTGCCACAGGTGGCAGCTTGTCCCTGGGCAGCATCTTGATATTCATGGAAATCCAGCGGGCAGCCGGCCCCGAAGGAACAAGGCCTACCTGGTACTGACAAAATCTTCTGCCCAGGGAAAAAAAATTCACAAACTCACGTTCCTGGTCTCAGTTTGCAGAGCTCCGTGGGCACTCTCAAAGCAGCTCAAGTTGGCACAGGTGGCAGCTTGTCCCTGGGCAGCATCTTGATATTCGTGGAAATCCTGCTGACAGCCTGCCCCTAAGGAACAAGGGCCTACCTGGTACTGAAAATGGGCTCTGCCCGGGAAAACAAAACCCATAACACCACATTCCTGGTGTCTGTTTGCAGAGCTCCATGGGCACTCTCAAAGCAGCCCGGGTTGGCACAGGTGGCAGCTTGTCCCTGGGCGGCATCTTGATATTCGTGGAAATCCTTCTGCCAGCCTGCCCCGAAGGGCCGAGGGCCTACCATGGACTTACAAAGGCTTCTGCCCAGGGAAACAAAATTCGCCAACCCACGTTCCTGGTCTCAGTTTGAAGAGCTTCATGGGCACTCTCAAAGCAGACCGAGTTGCCACAGGTGGCAGCTTGTCCCTGGGCGGCATCTTGATATTCGTGGAAATCCTTGTGCCCGCCTGCCCTTAAGGGCCGAAAGACTACATGGCAGTGACAAAGGCTTCTGCCCGGGGAAACAAAATTCTCCAACCCACGTTCCTGGTCTCAGTTTGCAGAGCTCCATGGGCACTCTCAAAGGAGCCCGAGTTGGCACAGGTGGCAGCTTGTCCCTGGGCGGCATCTTGATATTCGTGGAAATCCTGGTGCCAGCCTGCCCTTAAGGGCCGAAAGACTACATGGCAGTGACAAAGGCTTCAGCCCGTGGAAACAAAAGCCACCACCCCACGTTCCTGGTCTCAGTTTGCAGAGCTCCGTGGGCACTCTCAAAGCAGCCCGAGTTGCCACAGGTGTCTGTTTGTCCCTGGGTGGCATCTTGATATTCGTGGAAATCCTGGTGCCAGCCTGCCCTTAAGGGCCGAAAGACTACATGGCAGTGACAAAGGCTTCAGCCCGTGGAAACAAAAGCCACCACCCCACGTTCCTGGTCTCAGTTTGCAGAGCTCTGTGGGCACTCTCAAAGCAGCCCGAGTTGGCAATGGTGGCAGCTTGTCCCTGGGCAGCATCTTGATATTCATGGAAATCCAGCGGGCAGCCGGCGCCGAAGGAACAAGGGCCTACCTGGTACTGTCAAAGTCTTCTGCCCAGGGAAAAAAAATTCACAAACTCACGTTCCTGGTCTCAGTTTGCAGAGCTCCGCGGGCACTCTCAAAGCAGCCCGAGTTGGCACAGGTGTCTGTTTGTCCCTGGGTGGCATCTTGATATTCGTGATAATCCAGCAGGCAGACGGCCCCTAAGGAACAAGGGCCTACCTGGTACTGACAAAGGGCTCTGCCCGTGGAAACAAAACCCACTACCCCACGTTCCTGGTCTCAGTTTGCAGAGCTCCGCGGGCACTCTCAAAGCAGCCCGAGTTGCCACAGGTGGCAGCTTGTCCCTGGGCAGCATCTTGATATTCATGGAAATCCAGCGGGCAGCCGGCCCCGAAGGAACAAGGCCTACCTGGTACTGTCAAAGTCTTCTGCCCAGGGAAAAAAAATTCACAAACTCACGTTCCTGGTCTCAGTTTGCAGAGCTCCGTGGGCACTCTCAAAGCAGCTCAAGTTGGCACAGGTGGCAGCTTGTCCCTGGGCAGCATCTTGATATTCGTGGAAATCCTGCTGACAGCCTGCCCCTAAGGAACAAGGGCCTCCCTGGTACTGAAAATGGGCTCTGCCCGGGAAAACAAAACCCATAACACCACATTCCTGGTGTCTGTTTGCAGAGCTCCATGGGCACTCTCAAAGCAGCCCGGGTTGGCACGGGTGGCAGCTTGTCCCTGGGCGGCATCTTGATATTCGTGGAAATCCTTCTGCCAGCCTGCCCCGAAGGGCCGAGGGCCTACCATGGACTTACAAAGGCTTCTGCCCAGGGAAACAAAATTCGCCAACCCACGTTCCTGGTCTCAGTTTGAAGAGCTTCATGGGCACTCTCAAAGCAGACCGAGTTGCCACAGGTGGCAGCTTGTCCCTGGGCGGCATCTTGATATTCGTGGAAATCCTTGTGCCCGCCTGCCCTTAAGGGCCGAAAGACTACATGGCAGTTACAAAGGCTTCAGCCCGTGGAAACAAAACCCACCACCCCACGTTCCTGGTCTCAGTTTGCAGAGCTCCGTGGGCACTCTCAAAGCAGCCCGAGTTGGCACAGGTGCCAGCTTGTCCCTGGGCAGCATCTTGATATTCATGGAAATCCAGCGGGCATCCGGCCCCGAAGGAACAAGGGCCTACCTGGTACTGTCAAAGTCTTCTGCCCAGGGAAAAAAAATTCACAAACTCACGTTCCTGGTCTCAGTTTGCAGAGCTCCGCGGGCACTCTCAAAGCAGCCCCAGTTGGCACAGGTGGCTGTTTGTCCCTGGGTGGCATCTTGATATTCGTGATAATCCAGCAGGCAGACGGCCCCTAAGGAACAAGGGCCTACCTGGTACTGACAAAGGGCTCTGCCCGTGGAAACAAAACCCACTACCCCACGTTCCTGGTCTCAGTTTGCAGAGCTCCGTGGGCACTCTCAAAGCAGCCCGAGTTGCCACAGGTGGCAGCTTGTCCCTGGGCAGCATCTTGATATTCATGGAAATCCAGCGGGCAGCCGGCCCCGAAGGAACAAGGCCTACCTGGTACTGACAAAATCTTCTGCCCAGGGAAAAAAAATTCACAAACTCACGTTCCTGGTCTCAGTTTGCAGAGCTCCGTGGGCACTCTCAAAGCAGCTCAAGTTGGCACAGGTGGCAGCTTGTCCCTGGGCAGCATCTTGATATTCGTGGAAATCCTTCTGCCAGCCTGCCCCTAAGGAACAAGGGCCTACCTGGTACAGACAAAGGCTTCTGTTCGTGGTAACAAAACCCACCACCCCACGTTCCTGGTCTCAGTTTGAAGAGTTCCGTGGGCACTCTCAAAGCAGCCCGAGTTGGCACAGGTGGCAGCTTGTCCCTGGGCAGCATCTTGATATTCGTGGAAATCCAGCGGGCAGCCGGCCCCGAAGGGCTGAGGGCCCACCTAGTACTGACAAATACTTCTGCTCGGGAAAACAAAACTCAGCACCCCACGGTCCTGGTTTCTCTTTGCAGAGCTCCATGGGCAATCTCAAAGCAGCGCGAGTTTGCACAGGTGGCAGCTTGTCCCTGCGCGGCATCTTGATATTCGTGGAAATCCTTGTGCCAGCCTGACCCGAATGGCCGAGGGCCTACATGGTACTGACAATGGGCTTCAGCCCGTGGAAAACAAAACCCACCACCCCACGTTCCTGGTCTCAGTTTGCAGAGCTCCATGGGCACTCTCAAAGCAGCGCGAGTTGGCACAGGTGGCAGCTTGTCCCTGGGCAGCATCTTGATATTCGTGGAAATCCAGAAGGCAGACGGCCCCTATGGAACAAGGCCCTACCTGGTACTGACAAATGGTTCTGCCCGGGAAAACAAAACCCATAACAACACGTTCCTGGTTTCTGTTTGCAGAGCTCCATTGGCAATCTCAAAGCAGCGCGAGTTGGCACAGGTGGCAGCTTGTCCCTGGGCGGCATCTTGATATTCGTGGAAATCCTGGTGCCAGCCTGCCCTTAAGGGCCGAGGGCCTACATGGCACTGACAAAGGATTCAGCCCGTGAAAACAAAACCCACCACCCCACGTTCCTGGTCTCAGTTTGAAGAGTTCCGTGGGCACTCTAAAAGCAGCCCGAGTTGGCACAGGTGGCAGCATGTCCCTGGGCAGCATCTTGATATTCATGGAAATCCAGCGGGCAGCCGGCCCCGAAGGGCCGAGGGCCTACCTAGTACTGACAAAAGGATCTTCTCGGGAAAACAAAACTCAGAACACCACTTTCCTGGTCTCAGTTTGCAGAGCTCCATGGGCACTCTCAAAGCAGCCCGAGTTGGCACAGGTGTCTGTTTGTCCCTGGGTGGCATCTTGATATTCGTGATAATCCAGCAGGCAGACGGCCCCTAAGGAACAAGGGCCTACCTGGTACTGACAAACGGCTCTGCCCGTGGAAACAAAACCCACTACCCCACGTTCCTGGTCTCAGTTTGCAGAGCTCCGTGGGCACTCTCAAAGCAGCCCGAGTTGCCACAGGTGGCAGCTTGTCCCTGGGCAGCATCTTGATATTCATGGAAATCCAGCGGGCAGCCGGCCCCGAAGGAACAAGGCCTACCTGGTACTGACAAAATCTTCTGCCCAGGGAAAAAAAATTCACAAACTCACGTTCCTGGTCTCAGTTTGCAGAGCTCCGTGGGCACTCTCAAAGCAGCTCAAGTTGGCACAGGTGGCAGCTTGTCCCTGGGCAGCATCTTGATATTCGTGGAAATCCTGCTGACATCCGGCCCCTAAGGAACAAGGGCCTCCCTGGTACTGAAAATGGGCTCTGCCCGGGAAAACAAAACCCATAACACCACATTCCTGGTCTCAGTTTGAAGAGTTCCGTGGGCACTCTCAAAGCAGCCCGAGTTGGCACAGGTGGCAGCTTGTCCCTGGGCAGCATCTTGATATTCGTGGAAATCCAGCGGGCAGCCGGCCCCGAAGGGCTGAGGGCCCACCTAGTACTGACAAATACTTCTGCTCGGGAAAACAAAACTCAGCACCCCACGGTCCTGGTTTCTCTTTGCAGAGCTCCATGGGCAATCTCAAAGCAGCGCGAGTTTGCACAGGTGGCAGCTTGTCCCTGCGCGGCATCTTGATATTCGTGGAAATCCTTGTGCCAGCCTGACCCGAATGGCCGAGGGCCTACATGGTACTGACAATGGGCTTCAGCCCGTGGAAAACAAAACCCACCACCCCACGTTCCTGGTCTCAGTTTGCAGAGCTCCATGGGCACTCTCAAAGCAGCGCGAGTTGGCACAGGTGGCAGCTTGTCCCTGGGCAGCATCTTGATATTCGTGGAAATCCAGAAGGCAGACGGCCCCTATGGAACAAGGCCCTACCTGGTACTGACAAATGGTTCTGCCCGGGAAAACAAAACCCATAACAACACGTTCCTGGTTTCTGTTTGCAGAGCTCCATTGGCAATCTCAAAGCAGCGCGAGTTGGCACAGGTGGCAGCTTGTCCCTGGGCGGCATCTTGATATTCGTGGAAATCCTGGTGCCAGCCTGCCCTTAAGGGCCGAGGGCCTACATGGCACTGACAAAGGATTCAGCCCGTGAAAACAAAACCCACCACCCCACGTTCCTGGTCTCAGTTTGAAGAGTTCCGTGGGCACTCTAAAAGCAGCCCGAGTTGGCACAGGTGGCAGCATGTCCCTGGGCAGCATCTTGATATTCATGGAAATCCAGCGGGCAGCCGGCCCCGAAGGGCCGAGGGCCTACCTAGTACTGACAAAAGGATCTTCTCGGGAAAACAAAACTCAGAACACCACTTTCCTGGTCTCAGTTTGCAGAGCTCCATGGGCACTCTCAAAGCAGCCCGAGTTGGCACAGGTGTCTGTTTGTCCCTGGGTGGCATCTTGATATTCGTGATAATCCAGCAGGCAGACGGCCCCTAAGGAACAAGGGCCTACCTGGTACTGACAAACGGCTCTGCCCGTGGAAACAAAACCCACTACCCCACGTTCCTGGTCTCAGTTTGCAGAGCTCCGTGGGCACTCTCAAAGCAGCCCGAGTTGCCACAGGTGGCAGCTTGTCCCTGGGCAGCATCTTGATATTCATGGAAATCCAGCGGGCAGCCGGCCCCGAAGGAACAAGGCCTACCTGGTACTGACAAAATCTTCTGCCCAGGGAAAAAAAATTCACAAACTCACGTTCCTGGTCTCAGTTTGCAGAGCTCCGTGGGCACTCTCAAAGCAGCTCAAGTTGGCACAGGTGGCAGCTTGTCCCTGGGCAGCATCTTGATATTCGTGGAAATCCTGCTGACATCCGGCCCCTAAGGAACAAGGGCCTCCCTGGTACTGAAAATGGGCTCTGCCCGGGAAAACAAAACCCATAACACCACATTCCTGGTCTCAGTTTGCAGAGCTCCATGGGCACTCTCAAAGCAGCCAGGGTTGGCACGGGTGGCAGCTTGTCCCTGGGCGGCATCTTGATATTCGTGGAAATCCTTCTGCCAGCCTGCCCCGAAGGGCCGAGGGCCTACCATGGACTTACAAAGGCTTCTGCCCAGGGAAACAAAATTCGCCAACCCACGTTCCTGGTCTCAGTTTGAAGAGCTTCATGGGCACTCTCAAAGCAGACCGAGTTGCCACAGGTGGCAGCTTGTCCCTGGGCGGCATCTTGATATTCGTGGAAATCCTTGTGCCCGCCTGCCCTTAAGGGCCGAAAGACTACATGGCAGTGACAAAGGCTTCAGCCCGTGGAAACAAAACCCACCACCCCACGTTCCTGGTCTCAGTTTGCAGAGCTCCGTGGGCACTCTCAAAGCAGCCCGAGTTGGCACAGGTGCCAGCTTGTCCCTGGGCAGCATCTTGATATTCATGGAAATCCAGCGGGCAGCCGGCCCCGAAGGAACAAGGGCCTACCTGGTACTGTCAAAGTCTTCTGCCCAGGGAAAAAAAATTCACAAACTCACGTTCCTGGTCTCAGTTTGCAGAGCTCCGCGGGCACTCTCAAAGCAGCCCCAGTTGGCACAGGTGGCTGTTTGTCCCTGGGTGGCATCTTGATATTCGTGATAATCCAGCAGGCAGACGGCCCCTAAGGAACAAGGGCCTACCTGGTACTGACAAAGGGCTCTGCCCGTGGAAACAAAACCCACTACCCCACGTTCCTGGTCTCAGTTTGCAGAGCTCCGTGGGCACTCTCAAAGCAGCCCGAGTTGCCACAGGTGGCAGCTTGTCCCTGGGCAGCATCTTGATATTCATGGAAATCCAGCAGGCAGCCGGCCCCGAAGGAACAAGGCCTACCTGGTACTGACAAAATCTTCTGCCCAGGGAAAAAAAATTCACAAACTCACGTTCCTGGTCTCAGTTTGCAGAGCTCCGTGGGCACTCTCAAAGCAGCTCAAGTTGGCACAGGTGGCAGCTTGTCCCTGGGCAGCATCTTGATATTCGTGGAAATCCTGCTGACATCCTGCCCCTAAGGAACAAGGGCCTACCTGGTACTGACAAAGGGCTCTGCCCGGGAAAACAAAACCCATAACACCACATTCCTGGTGTCTGTTTGCAGAGCTCCATGGGCACACTCAAAGCAGCCCGGGTTGGCACAGGTGGCAGCTTGTCCCTGGGCGGCATCTTGATATTCGTGGAAATCCTTCTGCCAGCCTGCCCCGAAGGGCCGAGGGCCTACCATGGACTTACAAAGGCTTCTGCCCAGGGAAACAAAATTCGCCAACCCACGTTCCTGGTCTCAGTTTGAAGAGCTTCATGGGCACTCTCAAGGCAGCCCGAGTTGGCACAGGTGGCAGCTTGTCCCTGCGCGGCATCTTGATATTCGTGGAAATCCAGCAGGCACACGGCCCCTAAGGAACAAGGGCCTACCTGGTACAGACAAAGGCTTCTGTTCGTGGTAACAAAACCCACCACCCCACGTTCCTGGTCTCAGTTTGAAGAGTTCCGTGGGCACTCTCAAAGCAGCCCGAGTTGGCACAGGTGGCAGCTTGTCCCTGGGCAGCATCTTGATATTCGTGGAAATCCAGCGGGCAGCCGGCCCCGAAGGGCTGAGGGCCCACCTAGTACTGACAAATACTTCTGCTCGGGAAAACAAAACTCAGCACCCCACGGTCCTGGTTTCTGTTTGCAGAGCTCCATGGGCAATCTCAAAGCAGCGCGAGTTGGCACAGGTGGCAGCTTGTCCCTGCGCGGCATCTTGATATTCGTGGAAATCCTTGTGCCAGCCTGACCCGAATGGCCGAGGGCCTACATGGTACTGACAAAGGCTTCAGCCCGTGGAAAACAAAACCCACCACCCCACGTTCCTGGTCTCAGTTTGCAGAGCTCCATGGGCACTCTCAAAGCAGCGCGAGTTGGCACAGGTGGCAGCTTGTCCCTGGGCAGCATCTTGATATTCGTGGAAATCCAGAAGGCAGACGGCCCCTATGGAACAAGGGGCTACCTGGTCCTGACAAAGGGCTCTGCCCGGGAAAACAAAACCCATAACACCACGTTCCTGGTTTCTGTTTGCAGAGCTCCATTGGCGATCTCAAAGCAGCCCGAGTTGGCACAGGTGGCAGCTTGTCCCTGGGCGGCATCTTGATATTCGTGGAAATCGTGCTGCCAGCCTGCCCTTAAGGGCCGAGGGACTACATGGCACTGACAAAGGCTTCTGCCCGTGGATACAAAACCCACCACCCCACGTTCCTGGTCTCAGTTTGAAGAGTTCCGTGGGCACTCTCAAGGCAGCCCGAGTTGGCACAGGTGGCAGCTTGTCCCTGCGCAGCATCTTGATATTCGTGGAAATCCTTCTGCCAGCCTGTCCCGAAGGGCCGAGGGCCTACCTGGTACATACAAAGGGCTCTGCCCGGGAAAACAAAACTCAGCACACAACGTTCCTGGTTTCTGTTTGCAGAGCTCCATGGGCACTCTCAAAGCAGCGCAAGTTGCCACAGGTGGCAGCTTGTCCCTGGATAGCATCTTGATATTCACGGAAATCCAGCAGTCAGACGGCCCCTAAGGAACAAGGGCCTACCTGGTACAAACAAAGGGCTCTGCCCGGGGAAACAAAACTCAGCACCCAACGTTCCTGGTTTCTGTTTGCAGAGCTCCATGGGCACTCTCAAAGCAGCCCGAGTTGGCACAGGTGGCAGCTTGTCCCTGCGCGGCATCTTGATATTCGTGGAAATCCTTCTGCCAGCCGGCCCCGAAGGGCCAAGGGACTACCTGGAACTGACAAAGGCTTCTGCCCGGGGAAACAAAATTCTCCAACCCACGTTCCTGGTCTCAGTTTGCAGAGCTCCATGGGCACTCTCAAAGCAGCCCGAGTTGGCACAGGTGGCAGCTTGTCCCTGGGCGGCATCTTGATATTCGTGGAAATCCTGGTGCCAGCCTGCCCTTAAGGGCCGAAAGACTACATGGCAGTGACAAAGGCTTCAGCCCGTGGAAACAAAACCCACCACCCCACGTTCCTGGTCTCAGTTTGCAGAGCTCTGCGGGCACTCTCAAAGCAGCCCGAGTTGCCACAGGTGGCAGCTTGTCCCTGGGCAGCATCTTGATATTCATGGAAATCCAGCGGGCAGCCGGCCCCGAACGAACAAGGCCTACCTGGTACTGACAAAATCTTCTGCCCAGGGAAAAAAAATTCACAAACTCACGTTCCTGGTCTCAGTTTGCAGAGCTCCGTGGGCACTCTCAAAGCAGCTCAAGTTGGCACAGGTGGCAGCTTGTCCCTGGGCAGCATCTTGATATTCGTGGAAATCCTGCTGACAGCCTGCCCCTAAGGAACAAGGGCCTACCTGGTACTGAAAATGGGCTCTGCCCGGGAAAACAAAACCCATAACACCACATTCCTGGTGTCTGTTTGCAGAGCTCCATGGGCACTCTCAAAGCAGCCCGGGTTGGCACAGGTGGCAGCTTGTCCCTGGGCGGCATCTTGATATTCGTGGAAATCCTTCTGCCAGCCTGCCCCGAAGGGCCGAGGGCCTACCATGGACTTACAAAGGCTTCTGCCCAGGGAAACAAAATTCGCCAACCCACGTTCCTGGTCTCAGTTTGAAGAGCTTCATGGGCACTCTCAAAGCAGACCGAGTTGCCACAGGTGGCAGCTTGTCCCTGGGCGGCATCTTGATATTCGTGGAAATCCTTGTGCCCGCCTGCCCTTAAGGGCCGAAAGACTACATGGCAGTGACAAAGGCTTCTGCCCGGGGAAACAAAATTCTCCAACCCACGTTCCTGGCCTCAGTTTGCAGAGCTCCATGGGCACTCTCAAAGCAGCCCGAGTTGGCACAGGTGGCAGCTTGTCCCTGGGCGGCATCTTGATATTCGTGGAAATCCTGGTGCCAGCCTGCCCTTAAGGGCCGAAAGACTACATGGCAGTGACAAAGGCTTCAGCCCGTGGAAACAAAAGCCACCACCCCACGTTCCTGGTCTCAGTTTGCAGAGCTCCGTGGGCACTCTCAAAGCAGCCCGAGTTGCCACAGGTGTCTGTTTGTCCCTGGGTGGCATCTTGATATTCGTGGAAATCCTGGTGCCAGCCTGCCCTTAAGGGCCGAAAGACTACATGGCAGTGACAAAGGCTTCAGCCCGTGGAAACAAAAGCCACCACCCCACGTTCCTGGTCTCAGTTTGCAGAGCTCTGTGGGCACTCTCAAAGCAGCCCGAGTTGGCAATGGTGGCAGCTTGTCCCTGGGCAGCATCTTGATATTCATGGAAATCCAGCGGGCAGCCGGCGCCGAAGGAACAAGGGCCTACCTGGTACTGTCAAAGTCTTCTGCCCAGGGAAAAAAAATTCACAAACTCACGTTCCTGGTCTCAGTTTGCAGAGCTCCGCGGGCACTCTCAAAGCAGCCCGAGTTGGCACAGGTGTCTGTTTGTCCCTGGGTGGCATCTTGATATTCGTGATAATCCAGCAGGCAGACGGCCCCTAAGGAACAAGGGCCTACCTGGTACTGACAAAGGGCTCTGCCCGTGGAAACAAAACCCACTACCCCACGTTCCTGGTCTCAGTTTGCAGAGCTCCGCGGGCACTCTCAAAGCAGCCCGAGTTGCCACAGGTGGCAGCTTGTCCCTGGGCAGCATCTTGATATTCATGGAAATCCAGCGGGCAGCCGGCCCCGAAGGAACAAGGCCTACCTGGTACTGACAAAATCTTCTGCCCAGGGAAAAAAAATTCACAAACTCACGTTCCTGGTCTCAGTTTGCAGAGCTCCGTGGGCACTCTCAAAGCAGCTCAAGTTGGCACAGGTGGCAGCTTGTCCCTGGGCAGCATCTTGATATTCGTGGAAATCCTGCTGACAGCCTGCCCCTAAGGAACAAGGGCCTCCCTGGTACTGAAAATGGGCTCTGCCCGGGAAAACAAAACCCATAACACCACATTCCTGGTGTCTGTTTGCAGAGCTCCATGGGCACTCTCAAAGCAGCCCGGGTTGGCACGGGTGGCAGCTTGTCCCTGGGCGGCATCTTGATATTCGTGGAAATCCTTCTGCCAGCCTGCCCCGAAGGGCCGAGGGCCTACCATGGACTTACAAAGGCTTCTGCCCAGGGAAACAAAATTCGCCAACCCACGTTCCTGGTCTCAGTTTGAAGAGCTTCATGGGCACTCTCAAAGCAGACCGAGTTGCCACAGGTGGCAGCTTGTCCCTGGGCGGCATCTTGATATTCGTGGAAATCCTTGTGCCCGCCTGCCCTTAAGGGCCGAAAGACTACATGGCAGTGACAAAGGCTTCAGCCCGTGGAAACAAAACCCACCACCCCACGTTCCTGGTCTCAGTTTGCAGAGCTCCGTGGGCACTCTCAAAGCAGCCCGAGTTGGCACAGGTGGCAGCTTGTCCCTGGGCAGCATCTTGATATTCATGGAAATCCAGCGGGCAGCCGGCCCCGAAGGAACAAGGCCTACCTGGTACTGACAAAATCTTCTGCCCAGGGAAAAAAAATTCACAAACTCACGTTCCTGGTCTCAGTTTGCAGAGCTCCGTGGGCACTCTCAAAGCAGCTCAAGTTGGCACAGGTGGCAGCTTGTCCCTGGGCAGCATCTTGATATTCGTGGAAATCCTGCTGACATCCTGCCCCTAAGGAACAAGGGCCTACCTGGTACTGACAAAGGGCTCTGCCCGGGAAAACAAAACCCATAACACCACATTCCTGGTGTCTGTTTGCAGAGCTCCATGGGCACACTCAAAGCAGCCCGGGTTGGCACAGGTGGCAGCTTGTCCCTGGGCGGCATCTTGATATTCGTGGAAATCCTTCTGCCAGCCTGCCCCGAAGGGCCGAGGGCCTACCATGGACTTACAAAGGCTTCTGCCCAGGGAAACAAAATTCGCCAACCCACGTTCCTGGTCTCAGTTTGAAGAGCTTCATGGGCACTCTCAAGGCAGCCCGAGTTGGCACAGGTGGCAGCTTGTCCCTGCGCGGCATCTTGATATTCGTGGAAATCCAGCAGGCACACGGCCCCTAAGGAACAAGGGCCTACCTGGTACAGACAAAGGCTTCTGTTCGTGGTAACAAAACCCACCACCCCACGTTCCTGGTCTCAGTTTGAAGAGTTCCGTGGGCACTCTCAAAGCAGCCCGAGTTGGCACAGGTGGCAGCTTGTCCCTGGGCAGCATCTTGATATTCGTGGAAATCCAGCGGGCAGCCGGCCCCGAAGGGCTGAGGGCCCACCTAGTACTGACAAATACTTCTGCTCGGGAAAACAAAACTCAGCACCCCACGGTCCTGGTTTCTGTTTGCAGAGCTCCATGGGCAATCTCAAAGCAGCGCGAGTTGGCACAGGTGGCAGCTTGTCCCTGCGCGGCATCTTGATATTCGTGGAAATCCTTGTGCCAGCCTGACCCGAATGGCCGAGGGCCTACATGGTACTGACAAAGGCTTCAGCCCGTGGAAAACAAAACCCACCACCCCACGTTCCTGGTCTCAGTTTGCAGAGCTCCATGGGCACTCTCAAAGCAGCGCGAGTTGGCACAGGTGGCAGCTTGTCCCTGGGCAGCATCTTGATATTCGTGGAAATCCAGAAGGCAGACGGCCCCTATGGAACAAGGGGCTACCTGGTCCTGACAAAGGGCTCTGCCCGGGAAAACAAAACCCATAACACCACGTTCCTGGTTTCTGTTTGCAGAGCTCCATGGGCACTCTCAAAGCAGCCCGAGTTGGCACAGGTGGCAGCTTGTCCCTGGGCGGCATCTTGATATTCGTGGAAATCGTGCTGCCAGCCTGCCCTTAAGGGCCGAGGGACTACATGGCACTGACAAAGGCTTCTGCCCGTGGATACAAAACCCACCACCCCACGTTCCTGGTCTCAGTTTGAAGAGTTCCGTGGGCACTCTCAAGGCAGCCCGAGTTGGCACAGGTGGCAGCTTGTCCCTGCGCAGCATCTTGATATTCGTGGAAATCCTTCTGCCAGCCTGTCCCGAAGGGCCGAGGGCCTACCTGGTACATACAAAGGGCTCTGCCCGGGAAAACAAAACTCAGCACACAACGTTCCTGGTTTCTGTTTGCAGAGCTCCATGGGCACTCTCAAAGCAGCGCAAGTTGCCACAGGTGGCAGCTTGTCCCTGGATAGCATCTTGATATTCACGGAAATCCAGCAGTCAGACGGCCCCTAAGGAACAAGGGCCTACCTGGTACAAACAAAGGGCTCTGCCCGGGGAAACAAAACTCAGCACCCAACGTTCCTGGTTTCTGTTTGCAGAGCTCCATGGGCACTCTCAAAGCAGCCCGAGTTGGCACAGGTGGCAGCTTGTCCCTGCGCGGCATCTTGATATTCGTGGAAATCCTTCTGCCAGCCGGCCCCGAAGGGCCAAGGGACTACCTGGAACTGACAAAGGCTTCTGCCCGGGGAAACAAAATTCTCCAACCCACGTTCCTGGTCTCAGTTTGCAGAGCTCCATGGGCACTCTCAAAGCAGCCCGAGTTGCCACAGGTGGCAGCTTGTCCCTGGGCGGCATCTTGATATTCGTGGAAATCCTGGTGCCAGCCTGCCCTTAAGGGCCGAAAGACTACATGGCAGTGACAAAGGCTTCAGCCCGTGGAAACAAAACCCACCACCCCACGTTCCTGGTCTCAGTTTGCAGAGCTCCGCGGGCACTCTCAAAGCAGCCCGAGTTGCCACAGGTGGCAGCTTGTCCCTGGGCAGCATCTTGATATTCATGGAAATCCAGCGGGCAGCCGGCCCCGAACGAACAAGGCCTACCTGGTACTGACAAAATCTTCTGCCCAGGGAAAAAAAATTCACAAACTCACGTTCCTGGTCTCAGTTTGCAGAGCTCCGTGGGCACTCTCAAAGCAGCTCAAGTTGGCACAGGTGGCAGCTTGTCCCTGGGCAGCATCTTGATATTCGTGGAAATCCTGCTGACAGCCTGCCCCTAAGGAACAAGGGCCTACCTGGTACTGAAAATGGGCTCTGCCCGGGAAAACAAAACCCATAACACCACATTCCTGGTGTCTGTTTGCAGAGCTCCATGGGCACTCTCAAAGCAGCCCGGGTTGGCACAGGTGGCAGCTTGTCCCTGGGCGGCATCTTGATATTCGTGGAAATCCTTCTGCCAGCCTGCCCCGAAGGGCCGAGGGCCTACCATGGACTTACAAAGGCTTCTGCCCAGGGAAACAAAATTCGCCAACCCACGTTCCTGGTCTCAGTTTGAAGAGCTTCATGGGCACTCTCAAAGCAGACCGAGTTGCCACAGGTGGCAGCTTGTCCCTGGGCGGCATCTTGATATTCGTGGAAATCCTTGTGCCCGCCTGCCCTTAAGGGCCGAAAGACTACATGGCAGTGACAAAGGCTTCTGCCCGGGGAAACAAAATTCTCCAACCCACGTTCCTGGCCTCAGTTTGCAGAGCTCCATGGGCACTCTCAAAGCAGCCCGAGTTGGCACAGGTGGCAGCTTGTCCCTGGGCGGCATCTTGATATTCGTGGAAATCCTGGTGCCAGCCTGCCCTTAAGGGCCGAAAGACTACATGGCAGTGACAAAGGCTTCAGCCCGTGGAAACAAAAGCCACCACCCCACGTTCCTGGTCTCAGTTTGCAGAGCTCCGTGGGCACTCTCAAAGCAGCCCGAGTTGCCACAGGTGTCTGTTTGTCCCTGGGTGGCATCTTGATATTCGTGGAAATCCTGGTGCCAGCCTGCCCTTAAGGGCCGAAAGACTACATGGCAGTGACAAAGGCTTCAGCCCGTGGAAACAAAAGCCACCACCCCACGTTCCTGGTCTCAGTTTGCAGAGCTCTGTGGGCACTCTCAAAGCAGCCCGAGTTGGCAATGGTGGCAGCTTGTCCCTGGGCAGCATCTTGATATTCATGGAAATCCAGCGGGCAGCCGGCGCCGAAGGAACAAGGGCCTACCTGGTACTGTCAAAGTCTTCTGCCCAGGGAAAAAAAATTCACAAACTCACGTTCCTGGTCTCAGTTTGCAGAGCTCCGCGGGCACTCTCAAAGCAGCCCGAGTTGGCACAGGTGTCTGTTTGTCCCTGGGTGGCATCTTGATATTCGTGATAATCCAGCAGGCAGACGGCCCCTAAGGAACAAGGGCCTACCTGGTACTGACAAAGGGCTCTGCCCGTGGAAACAAAACCCACTACCCCACGTTCCTGGTCTCAGTTTGCAGAGCTCCGCGGGCACTCTCAAAGCAGCCCGAGTTGCCACAGGTGGCAGCTTGTCCCTGGGCAGCATCTTGATATTCATGGAAATCCAGCGGGCAGCCGGCCCCGAAGGAACAAGGCCTACCTGGTACTGACAAAATCTTCTGCCCAGGGAAAAAAAATTCACAAACTCACGTTCCTGGTCTCAGTTTGCAGAGCTCCGTGGGCACTCTCAAAGCAGCTCAAGTTGGCACAGGTGGCAGCTTGTCCCTGGGCAGCATCTTGATATTCGTGGAAATCCTGCTGACAGCCTGCCCCTAAGGAACAAGGGCCTCCCTGGTACTGAAAATGGGCTCTGCCCGGGAAAACAAAACCCATAACACCACATTCCTGGTGTCTGTTTGCAGAGCTCCATGGGCACTCTCAAAGCAGCCCGGGTTGGCACGGGTGGCAGCTTGTCCCTGGGCGGCATCTTGATATTCGTGGAAATCCTTCTGCCAGCCTGCCCCGAAGGGCCGAGGGCCTACCATGGACTTACAAAGGCTTCTGCCCAGGGAAACAAAATTCGCCAACCCACGTTCCTGGTCTCAGTTTGAAGAGCTTCATGGGCACTCTCAAAGCAGACCGAGTTGCCACAGGTGGCAGCTTGTCCCTGGGCGGCATCTTGATATTCGTGGAAATCCTTGTGCCCGCCTGCCCTTAAGGGCCGAAAGACTACATGGCAGTGACAAAGGCTTCAGCCCGTGGAAACAAAAGCCACCACCCCACGTTCCTGGTCTCAGTTTGCAGAGCTCCGTGGGCACTCTCAAAGCAGCCCGAGTTGGCACAGGTGGCAGCTTGTCCCTGGGCAGCATCTTGATATTCATGGAAATCCAGCGGGCAGCCGGCCCCGAAGGAACAAGGGCCTACCTGGTACTGTCAAAGTCTTCTGCCCAGGGAAAAAAAATTCACAAACTCACGTTCCTGGTCTCAGTTTGCAGAGCTCCGCGGGCACTCTCAAAGCAGCCCCAGTTGGCACAGGTGGCTGTTTGTCCCTGGGTGGCATCTTGATATTCGTGATAATCCAGCAGGCAGACGGCCCCTAAGGAACAAGGGCCTACCTGGTACTGACAAAGGGCTCTGCCCGTGGAAACAAAACCCACTACCCCACGTTCCTGGTCTCAGTTTGCAGAGCTCCGTGGGCACTCTCAAAGCAGCCCGAGTTGCCACAGGTGGCAGCTTGTCCCTGGGCAGCATCTTGATATTCATGGAAATCCAGCGGGCAGCCGGCCCCGAAGGAACAAGGCCTACCTGGTACTGACAAAATCTTCTGCCCAGGGAAAAAAAATTCACAAACTCACGTTCCTGGTCTCAGTTTGCAGAGCTCCGTGGGCACTCTCAAAGCAGCTCAAGTTGGCACAGGTGGCAGCTTGTCCCTGGGCAGCATCTTGATATTCGTGGAAATCCTGCTGACATCCGGCCCCTAAGGAACAAGGGCCTACCTGGTACTGACAAAGGGCTCTGCCCGGGAAAACAAAACCCATAACACCACATTCCTGGTGTCTGTTTGCAGAGCTCCATGGGCACACTCAAAGCAGCCCGGGTTGGCACAGGTGGCAGCTTGTCCCTGGGCGGCATCTTGATATTCGTGGAAATCCTTCTGCCAGCCTGCCCCGAAGGGCCGAGGGCCTACCATGGACTTACAAAGGCTTCTGCCCAGGGAAACAAAATTCGCCAACCCACGTTCCTGGTCTCAGTTTGAAGAGCTTCATGGGCACTCTCAAGGCAGCCCGAGTTGGCACAGGTGGCAGCTTGTCCCTGCGCGGCATCTTGATATTCGTGGAAATCCAGCAGGCACACGGCCCCTAAGGAACAAGGGCCTACCTGGTACAGACAAAGGCTTCTGTTCGTGGTAACAAAACCCACCACCCCACGTTCCTGGTCTCAGTTTGAAGAGTTCCGTGGGCACTCTCAAAGCAGCCCGAGTTGGCACAGGTGGCAGCTTGTCCCTGGGCGGCATCTTGATATTCGTGGAAATCCAGCGGGCAGCCGGCCCCGAAGGGCTGAGGGCCCACCTAGTACTGACAAATACTTCTGCTCGGGAAAACAAAACTCAGCACCCCACGGTCCTGGTTTCTCTTTGCAGAGCTCCATGGGCAATCTCAAAGCAGCGCGAGTTTGCACAGGTGGCAGCTTGTCCCTGCGCGGCATCTTGATATTCGTGGAAATCCTTGTGCCAGCCTGACCCGAATGGCCGAGGGCCTACATGGTACTTACAAAGGCTTCAGCCCGTGGAAAACAAAACCCACCACCCCACGTTCCTGGTCTCAGTTTGAAGAGTTCCGTGGGCACTCTCAAAGCAGCCCGAGTTGGCACAGGTGGCAGCTTGTCCCTGGGCAGCATCTTGATATTCGTGGAAATCCAGCGGGCAGCCGGCCCCGAAGGGCTGAGGGCCCACCTAGTACTGACAAATACTTCTGCTCGGGAAAACAAAACTCAGCACCCCACGGTCCTGGTTTCTCTTTGCAGAGCTCCATGGGCAATCTCAAAGCAGCGCGAGTTTGCACAGGTGGCAGCTTGTCCCTGCGCGGCATCTTGATATTCGTGGAAATCCTTGTGCCAGCCTGACCCGAATGGCCGAGGGCCTACATGGTACTGACAAAGGCTTCAGCCCGTGGAAAACAAAACCCACCACCCCACGTTCCTGGTCTCAGTTTGCAGAGCTCCATGGGCACTCTCAAAGCAGCGCGAGTTGGCACAGGTGGCAGCTTGTCCCTGGGCAGCATCTTGATATTCGTGGAAATCCAGAAGGCAGACGGCCCCTATGGAACAAGGCCCTACCTGGTACTGACAAATGGTTCTGCCCGGGAAAACAAAACCCATAACAACACGTTCCTGGTTTCTGTTTGCAGAGCTCCATTGGCAATCTCAAAGCAGCGCGAGTTGGCACAGGTGGCAGCTTGTCCCTGGGCGGCATCTTGATATTCCTGGAAATCCTGGTGCCAGCCTGCCCTTAAGGGCCGAGGGCCTACATGGCACTGACAAAGGATTCAGCCCGTGAAAACAAAACCCACCACCCCACGTTCCTGGTCTCAGTTTGAAGAGTTCCGTGGGCACTCTAAAAGCAGCCCGAGTTGGCACAGGTGGCAGCTTGTCCCTGGGCAGCATCTTGATATTCATGGAAATCCAGCGGGCAGCCGGCCCCGAAGGGCCGAGGGCCTACCTAGTACTGACAAAAGGATCTTCTCGGGAAAACAAAACTCAGAACACCACTTTCCTGGTCTCAGTTTGCAGAGCTCCATGGGCACTCTCAAAGCAGCCCCAGTTGGCACAGGTGGCTGTTTGTCCCTGGGTGGCATCTTGATATTCGTGATAATCCAGCAGGCAGACGGCCCCTAAGGAACAAGGGCCTACCTGGTACTGACAAAGGGCTCTGCCCGTGGAAACAAAACCCACTACCCCACGTTCCTGGTCTCAGTTTGCAGAGCTCCGTGGGCACTCTCAAAGCAGCCCGAGTTGCCACAGGTGGCAGCTTGTCCCTGGGCAGCATCTTGATATTCATGGAAATCCAGCGGGCAGCCGGCCCCGAAGGAACAAGGCCTACCTGGTACTGACAAAATCTTCTGCCCAGGGAAAAAAAATTCACAAACTCACGTTCCTGGTCTCAGTTTGCAGAGCTCCGTGGGCACTCTCAAAGCAGCTCAAGTTGGCACAGGTGGCAGCTTGTCCCTGGGCAGCATCTTGATATTCGTGGAAATCCTGCTGACATCCGGCCCCTAAGGAACAAGGGCCTCCCTGGTACTGAAAATGGGCTCTGCCCGGGAAAACAAAACCCATAACACCACATTCCTGGTGTCTGTTTGCAGAGCTCCATGGGCACTCTCAAAGCAGCCCGGGTTGGCACGGGTGGCAGCTTGTCCCTGGGCGGCATCTTGATATTCGTGGAAATCCTTCTGCCAGCCTGCCCCGAAGGGCCGAGGGCCTACCATGGACTTACAAAGGCTTCTGCCCAGGGAAACAAAATTCGCCAACCCACGTTCCTGGTCTCAGTTTGAAGAGCTTCATGGGCACTCTCAAAGCAGACCGAGTTGCCACAGGTGGCAGCTTGTCCCTGGGCGGCATCTTGATATTCGTGGAAATCCTTGTGCCCGCCTGCCCTTAAGGGCCGAAAGACTACATGGCAGTGACAAAGGCTTCAGCCCGTGGAAACAAAACCCACCACCCCACGTTCCTGGTCTCAGTTTGCAGAGCTCCCTGGGCACTCTCAAAGCAGCCCGAGTTGGCACAGGTGCCAGCTTGTCCCTGGGCAGCATCTTGATATTCATGGAAATCCAGCGGGCAGCCGGCCCCGAAGGAACAAGGGCCTACCTGGTACTGTCAAAGTCTTCTGCCCAGGGAAAAAAAATTCACAAACTCACGTTCCTGGTCTCAGTTTGCAGAGCTCCGCGGGCACTCTCAAAGCAGCCCCAGTTGGCACAGGTGGCTGTTTGTCCCTGGGTGGCATCTTGATATTCGTGATAATCCAGCAGGCAGACGGCCCCTAAGGAACAAGGGCCTACCTGGTACTGACAAAGGGCTCTGCCCGTGGAAACAAAACCCACTACCCCACGTTCCTGGTCTCAGTTTGCAGAGCTCCGTGGGCACTCTCAAAGCAGCCCGAGTTGCCACAGGTGGCAGCTTGTCCCTGGGCAGCATCTTGATATTCATGGAAATCCAGCGGGCAGCCGGCCCCGAAGGAACAAGGCCTACCTGGTACTGACAAAATCTTCTGCCCAGGGAAAAAAAATTCACAAACTCACGTTCCTGGTCTCAGTTTGCAGAGCTCCGTGGGCACTCTCAAAGCAGCTCAAGTTGGCACAGGTGGCAGCTTGTCCCTGGGCAGCATCTTGATATTCGTGGAAATCCTGCTGACATCCTGCCCCTAAGGAACAAGGGCCTACCTGGTACTGACAAAGGGCTCTGCCCGGGAAAACAAAACCCATAACACCACATTCCTGGTGTCTGTTTGCAGAGCTCCATGGGCACACTCAAAGCAGCCCGGGTTGGCACAGGTGGCAGCTTGTCCCTGGGCGGCATCTTGATATTCGTGGAAATCCTTCTGCCAGCCTGCCCCGAAGGGCCGAGGGCCTACCATGGACTTACAAAGGCTTCTGCCCAGGGAAACAAAATTCGCCAACCCACGTTCCTGGTCTCAGTTTGAAGAGCTTCATGGGCACTCTCAAGGCAGCCCGAGTTGGCACAGGTGGCAGCTTGTCCCTGCGCGGCATCTTGATATTCGTGGAAATCCAGCAGGCACACGGCCCCTAAGGAACAAGGGCCTACCTGGTACAGACAAAGGCTTCTGTTCGTGGTAACAAAACCCACCACCCCACGTTCCTGGTCTCAGTTTGAAGAGTTCCGTGGGCACTCTCAAAGCAGCCCGAGTTGGCACAGGTGGCAGCTTGTCCCTGGGCGGCATCTTGATATTCGTGGAAATCCAGCGGGCAGCCGGCCCCGAAGGGCTGAGGGCCCACCTAGTACTGACAAATACTTCTGCTCGGGAAAACAAAACTCAGCACCCCACGGTCCTGGTTTCTCTTTGCAGAGCTCCATGGGCAATCTCAAAGCAGCGCGAGTTTGCACAGGTGGGAGCTTGTCCCTGCGCGGCATCTTGATATTCGTGGAAATCCTTGTGCCAGCCTGACCCGAATGGCCGAGGGCCTACATGGTACTGACAAAGGCTTCAGCCCGTGGAAAACAAAACCCACCACCCCACGTTCCTGGTCTCAGTTTGAAGAGTTCCGTGGGCACTCTCAAAGCAGCCCGAGTTGGCACAGGTGGCAGCTTGTCCCTGGGCAGCATCTTGATATTCGTGGAAATCCAGCGGGCAGCCGGCCCCGAAGGGCTGAGGGCCCATCTAGTACTGACAAATACTTCTGCTCGGGAAAACAAAACTCAGCACCCCACGGTCCTGGTTTCTCTTTGCAGAGCTCCATGGGCAATCTCAAAGCAGCGCGAGTTTGCACAGGTGGCAGCTTGTCCCTGCGCGGCATCTTGATATTCGTGGAAATCCTTGTGCCAGCCTGACCCGAATGGCCGAGGGCCTACATGGTACTGACAAAGGCTTCAGCCCGTGGAAAACAAAACCCACCACCCCACGTTCCTGGTCTCAGTTTGCAGAGCTCCATGGGCACTCTCAAAGCAGCGCGAGTTGGCACAGGTGGCAGCTTGTCCCTGGGCAGCATCTTGATATTCGTGGAAATCCAGAAGGCAGACGGCCCCTATGGAACAAGGCCCTACCTGGTACTGACAAATGGTTCTGCCCGGGAAAACAAAACCCATAACAACACGTTCCTGGTTTCAGTTTGCAGAGCTCCATTGGCAATCTCAAAGCAGCGCGAGTTGGCACAGGTGGCAGCTTGTCCCTGGGCGGCATCTTGATATTCCTGGAAATCCTGGTGCCAGCCTGCCCTTAAGGGCCGAGGGCCTACATGGCACTGACAAAGGATTCAGCCCGTGAAAACAAAACCCACCACCCCACGTTCCTGGTCTCAGTTTGAAGAGTTCCGTGGGCACTCTAAAAGCAGCCCGAGTTGGCACAGGTGGCAGCTTGTCCCTGGGCAGCATCTTGATATTCATGGAAATCCAGCGGGCAGCCGGCCCCGAAGGGCCGAGGGCCTACCTAGTACTGACAAAAGGATCTTCTCGGGAAAACAAAACTCAGAACACCACTTTCCTGGTCTCAGTTTGCAGAGCTCCATGGGCACTCTCAAAGCAGCCCGAGTTGGCACAGGTGTCTGTTTGTCCCTGGGTGGCATCTTGATATTCGTGATAATCCAGCAGGCAGACGGCCCCTAAGGAACAAGGGCCTACCTGGTACTGACAAAGGGCTCTGCCCGTGGAAACAAAACCCACTACCCCACGTTCCTGGTCTCAGTTTGCAGAGCTCCGTGGGCACTCTCAAAGCAGCCCGAGTTGCCACAGGTGGCAGCTTGTCCCTGGGCAGCATCTTGATATTCATGGAAATCCAGCGGGCAGCCGGCCCCGAAGGAACAAGGCCTACCTGGTACTGACAAAATCTTCTGCCCAGGGAAAAAAAATTCACAAACTCACGTTCCTGGTCTCAGTTTGCAGAGCTCCGTGGGCACTCTCAAAGCAGCTCAAGTTGGCACAGGTGGCAGCTTGTCCCTGGGCAGCATCTTGATATTCGTGGAAATCCTGCTGACATCCGGCCCCTAAGGAACAAGGGCCTCCCTGGTACTGAAAATGGGCTCTGCCCGGGAAAACAAAACCCATAACACCACATTCCTGGTGTCTGTTTGCAGAGCTCCATGGGCACTCTCAAAGCAGCCCGGGTTGGCACGGGTGGCAGCTTGTCCCTGGGCGGCATCTTGATATTCGTGGAAATCCTTCTGCCAGCCTGCCCCGAAGGGCCGAGGGCCTACCATGGACTTACAAAGGCTTCTGCCCAGGGAAACAAAATTCGCCAACCCACGTTCCTGGTCTCAGTTTGAAGAGCTTCATGGGCACTCTCAAAGCAGACCGAGTTGCCACAGGTGGCAGCTTGTCCCTGGGCGGCATCTTGATATTCGTGGAAATCCTTGTGCCCGCCTGCCCTTAAGGGCCGAAAGACTACATGGCAGTGACAAAGGCTTCAGCCCGTGGAAACAAAAGCCACCACCCCACGTTCCTGGTCTCAGTTTGCAGAGCTCCGTGGGCACTCTCAAAGCAGCCCGAGTTGGCACAGGTGGCAGCTTGTCCCTGGGCAGCATCTTGATATTCATGGAAATCCAGCGGGCAGCCGGCCCCGAAGGAACAAGGGCCTACCTGGTACTGTCAAAGTCTTCTGCCCAGGGAAAAAAAATTCACAAACTCACGTTCCTGGTCTCAGTTTGCAGAGCTCCGCGGGCACTCTCAAAGCAGCCCCAGTTGGCACAGGTGGCTGTTTGTCCCTGGGTGGCATCTTGATATTCGTGATAATCCAGCAGGCAGACGGCCCCTAAGGAACAAGGGCCTACCTGGTACTGACAAAGGGCTCTGCCCGTGGAAACAAAACCCACTACCCCACGTTCCTGGTCTCAGTTTGCAGAGCTCCGTGGGCACTCTCAAAGCAGCCCGAGTTGCCACAGGTGGCAGCTTGTCCCTGGGCAGCATCTTGATATTCATGGAAATCCAGCGGGCAGCCGGCCCCGAAGGAACAAGGCCTACCTGGTACTGACAAAATCTTCTGCCCAGGGAAAAAAAATTCACAAACTCACGTTCCTGGTCTCAGTTTGCAGAGCTCCGTGGGCACTCTCAAAGCAGCTCAAGTTGGCACAGGTGGCAGCTTGTCCCTGGGCAGCATCTTGATATTCGTGGAAATCCTGCTGACATCCTGCCCCTAAGGAACAAGGGCCTACCTGGTACTGACAAAGGGCTCTGCCCGGGAAAACAAAACCCATAACACCACATTCCTGGTGTCTGTTTGCAGAGCTCCATGGGCACACTCAAAGCAGCCCGGGTTGGCACAGGTGGCAGCTTGTCCCTGGGCGGCATCTTGATATTCGTGGAAATCCTTCTGCCAGCCTGCCCCGAAGGGCCGAGGGCCTACCATGGACTTACAAAGGCTTCTGCCCAGGGAAACAAAATTCGCCAACCCACGTTCCTGGTCTCAGTTTGAAGAGCTTCATGGGCACTCTCAAGGCAGCCCGAGTTGGCACAGGTGGCAGCTTGTCCCTGCGCGGCATCTTGATATTCGTGGAAATCCAGCAGGCACACGGCCCCTAAGGAACAAGGGCCTACCTGGTACAGACAAAGGCTTCTGTTCGTGGTAACAAAACCCACCACCCCACGTTCCTGGTCTCAGTTTGAAGAGTTCCGTGGGCACTCTCAAAGCAGCCCGAGTTGGCACAGGTGGCAGCTTGTCCCTGGGCAGCATCTTGATATTCGTGGAAATCCAGCGGGCAGCCGGCCCCGAAGGGCTGAGGGCCCACCTAGTACTGACAAATACTTCTGCTCGGGAAAACAAAACTCAGCACCCCACGGTCCTGGTTTCTCTTTGCAGAGCTCCATGGGCAATCTCAAAGCAGCGCGAGTTGGCACAGGTGGCAGCTTGTCCCTGCGCGGCATCTTGATATTCGTGGAAATCCTTGTGCCAGCCTGACCCGAATGGCCGAAGGCCTACATGGTACTGACAAAGGCTTCAGCCCGTGGAAAACAAAACCCACCACCCCACGTTCCTGGTCTCAGTTTGCAGAGCTCCATGGGCACTCTCAAAGCAGCGCGAGTTGGCACAGGTGGCAGCTTGTCCCTGGGCAGCATCTTGATATTCGTGGAAATCCAGAAGGCAGACGGCCCCTATGGAACAAGGCCCTACCTGGTACTGACAAATGGTTCTGCCCGGGAAAACAAAACCCATAACAACACGTTCCTGGTTTCTGTTTGCAGAGCTCCATTGGCAATCTCAAAGCAGCGCGAGTTGGCACAGGTGGCAGCTTGTCCCTGGGCGGCATCTTGATATTCCTGGAAATCCTGGTGCCAGCCTGCCCTTAAGGGCCGAGGGCCTACATGGCACTGACAAAGGATTCAGCCCGTGAAAACAAAACCCACCACCCCACGTTCCTGGTCTCAGTTTGAAGAGTTCCGTGGGCACTCTCAAAGCAGCCCGAGTTGGCACAGGTGGCAGCTTGTCCCTGGGCAGCATCTTGATATTCATGGAAATCCAGCGGGCAGCCGGCCCCGAAGGGCCGAGGGCCTACCTAGTACTGACAAAAGCATCTTCTCGGGAAAACAAAACTCAGAACACCACTTTCCTGGTCTCAGTTTGCAGAGCTCCATGGGCACTCTCAAAGCAGCCCGAGTTGGCACAGGTGGCAGCTTGTCCCTGCGCAGCATCTGGATATTCGTGGAAATCCTTCTGCCAGCCTGCCCCGAAGGGCCGAGGGCCTACATGGTACTGACAAAGGCTTCTGCCCGGGGAAATCAAACCCATAACCCCACGTTCCCGGTCTCAGTTTGCAGAGCTTCATGGGCACTCTCAAAGCAGCCCGAGTTGCCACAGGTGGCAGCTTGTCCCTGGGCGGCATCTTGATATTCGTGGAAATCCTTGTGCCCGCCTGCCCTTAAGGGCCGAAAGACTACATGGCAGTGACAAAGGCTTCAGCCCGTGGAAACAAAACCCACCACCCCACGTTCCTGGTCTCAGTTTGCAGAGCTCCGTGGGCACTCTCAAAGCAGCCCGAGTTGGCACAGGTGCCAGCTTGTCCCTGGGCAGCATCTTGATATTCATGGAAATCCAGCGGGCAGCCGGCCCC
Source organism: Motacilla alba alba (assembly GCF_015832195.1). Taxonomy (NCBI): domain Eukaryota; kingdom Metazoa; phylum Chordata; class Aves; order Passeriformes; family Motacillidae; genus Motacilla; species Motacilla alba. Next base: position 60,410 of record NW_024037700.1, read on the forward strand.
GAAGGAACAAGGGCCTACCTGGTACTGTCAAAGTCTTCTGCCCAGGGAAAAAAAATTCACAAACTCACGTTCCTGGTCTCAGTTTGCAGAGCTCCGCGGGCACTCTCAAAGCAGCCCCAGTTGGCACAGGTGGCTGTTTGTCCCTGGGTGGCATCTTGATATTCGTGATAATCCAGCAGGCAGACGGCCCCTAAGGAACAAGGGCCTACCTGGTACTGACAAAGGGCTCTGCCCGTGGAAACAAAACCCACTACCCCACGTTCCTGGTCTCAGTTTGCAGAGCTCCGTGGGCACTCTCAAAGCAGCCCGAGTTGCCACAGGTGGCAGCTTGTCCCTGGGCAGCATCTTGATATTCATGGAAATCCAGCGGGCAGCCGGCCCCGAAGGAACAAGGCCTACCTGGTACTGACAAAATCTTCTGCCCAGGGAAAAAAAATTCACAAACTCACGTTCCTGGTCTCAGTTTGCAGAGCTCCGTGGGCACTCTCAAAGCAGCTCAAGTTGGCACAGGTGGCAGCTTGTCCCTGGGCAGCATCTTGATATTCGTGGAAATCCTGCTGACATCCTGCCCCTAAGGAACAAGGGCCTACCTGGTACTGACAAAGGGCTCTGCCCGGGAAAACAAAACCCATAACACCACATTCCTGGTGTCTGTTTGCAGAGCTCCATGGGCACACTCAAAGCAGCCCGGGTTGGCACAGGTGGCAGCTTGTCCCTGGGCGGCATCTTGATATTCGTGGAAATCCTTCTGCCAGCCTGCCCCGAAGGGCCGAGGGCCTACCATGGACTTACAAAGGCTTCTGCCCAGGGAAACAAAATTCGCCAACCCACGTTCCTGGTCTCAGTTTGAAGAGCTTCATGGGCACTCTCAAGGCAGCCCGAGTTGGCACAGGTGGCAGCTTGTCCCTGCGCGGCATCTTGATATTCGTGGAAATCCAGCAGGCACACGGCCCCTAAGGAACAAGGGCCTACCTGGTACAGACAAAGGCTTCTGTTCGTGGTAACAAAACCCACCACCCCACGTTCCTGGTCTCAGTTTGAAGAGTTCCGTGGGCACTCTCAAAGCAGCCCGAGTTGGCACAGGTGGCAGCTTGTCCCTGGGCGGCATCTTGATATTCGTGGAAATCCAGCGGGCAGCCGGCCCCGAAGGGCTGAGGGCCCACCTAGTACTGACAAATACTTCTGCTCGGGAAAACAAAACTCAGCACCCCACGGTCCTGGTTTCTCTTTGCAGAGCTCCATGGGCAATCTCAAAGCAGCGCGAGTTTGCACAGGTGGCAGCTTGTCCCTGCGCGGCATCTTGATATTCGTGGAAATCCTTGTGCCAGCCTGACCCGAATGGCCGAGGGCCTACATGGTACTGACAAAGGCTTCAGCCCGTGGAAAACAAAACCCACCACCCCACGTTCCTGGTCTCAGTTTGAAGAGTTCCGTGGGCACTCTCAAAGCAGCCCGAGTTGGCACAGGTGGCAGCTTGTCCCTGGGCAGCATCTTGATATTCGTGGAAATCCAGCGGGCAGCCGGCCCCGAAGGGCTGAGGGCCCACCTAGTACTGACAAATACTTCTGCTCGGGAAAACAAAACTCAGCACCCCACGGTCCTGGTTTCTCTTTGCAGAGCTCCATGGGCAATCTCAAAGCAGCGCGAGTTTGCACAGGTGGCAGCTTGTCCCTGCGCGGCATCTTGATATTCGTGGAAATCCTTGTGCCAGCCTGACCCGAATGGCCGAGGGCCTACATGGTACTGACAAAGGCTTCAGCCCGTGGAAAACAAAACCCACCACCCCACGTTCCTGGTCTCAGTTTGCAGAGCTCCATGGGCACTCTCAAAGCAGCGCGAGTTGGCACAGGTGGCAGCTTGTCCCTGGGCAGCATCTTGATATTCGTGGAAATCCAGAAGGCAGACGGCCCCTATGGAACAAGGCCCTACCTGGTACTGACAAATGGTTCTGCCCGGGAAAACAAAACCCATAACAACACGTTCCTGGTTTCTGTTTGCAGAGCTCCATTGGCAATCTCAAAGCAGCGCGAGTTGGCACAGGTGGCAGCTTGTCCCTGGGCGGCATCTTGATATTCCTGGAAATCCTGGTGCCAGCCTGCCCTTAAGGGCCGAGGGCCTACATGGCACTGACAAAGGATTCAGCCCGTGAAAACAAAACCCACCACCCCACGTTCCTGGTCTCAGTTTGAAGAGTTCCGTGGGCACTCTCAAAGCAGCCCGAGTTGGCACAGGTGGCAGCTTGTCCCTGGGCAGCATCTTGATATTCATGGAAATCCAGCGGGCAGCCGGCCCCGAAGGGCCGAGGGCCTACCTAGTACTGACAAAAGCATCTTCTCGGGAAAACAAAACTCAGAACACCACTTTCCTGGTCTCAGTTTGCAGAGCTCCATGGGCACTCTCAAAGCAGCCCGAGTTGGCACAGGTGGCAGCTTGTCCCTGCGCAGCATCTGGATATTCGTGGAAATCCTTCTGCCAGCCTGCCCCGAAGGGCCGAGGGCCTACATGGTACTGACAAAGGCTTCTGCCCGGGGAAATCAAACCCATAACCCCACGTTCCCGGTCTCAGTTTGCAGAGCTTCATGGGCACTCTCAAAGCAGACCGAGTTGCCACAGGTGGCAGCTTGTCCCTGGGCGGCATCTTGATATTCGTGGAAATCCTTGTGCCCGCCTGCCCTTAAGGGCCGAAAGACTACATGGCAGTGACAAAGGCTTCAGCCCGTGGAAACAAAACCCACCACCCCACGTTCCTGGTCTCAGTTTGCAGAGCTCCGTGGGCACTCTCAAAGCAGCCCGAGTTGGCACAGGTGCCAGCTTGTCCCTGGGCAGCATCTTGATATTCATGGAAATCCAGCGGGCAGCCGGCCCCGAAGGAACAAGGGCCTACCTGGTACTGTCAAAGTCTTCTGCCCAGGGAAAAAAAATTCACAAACTCACGTTCCTGGTCTCAGTTTGCAGAGCTCCGCGGGCACTCTCAAAGCAGCCCCAGTTGGCACAGGTGGCTGTTTGTCCCTGGGTGGCATCTTGATATTCGTGATAATCCAGCAGGCAGACGGCCCCTAAGGAACAAGGGCCTACCTGGTACTGACAAAGGGCTCTGCCCGTGGAAACAAAACCCACTACCCCACGTTCCTGGTCTCAGTTTGCAGAGCTCCGTGGGCACTCTCAAAGCAGCCCGAGTTGCCACAGGTGGCAGCTTGTCCCTGGGCAGCATCTTGATATTCATGGAAATCCAGCGGGCAGCCGGCCCCGAAGGAACAAGGCCTACCTGGTACTGACAAAATCTTCTGCCCAGGGAAAAAAAATTCACAAACTCACGTTCCTGGTCTCAGTTTGCAGAGCTCCGTGGGCACTCTCAAAGCAGCTCAAGTTGGCACAGGTGGCAGCTTGTCCCTGGGCAGCATCTTGATATTCGTGGAAATCCTGCTGACATCCTGCCCCTAAGGAACAAGGGCCTACCTGGTACTGACAAAGGGCTCTGCCCGGGAAAACAAAACCCATAACACCACATTCCTGGTGTCTGTTTGCAGAGCTCCATGGGCACACTCAAAGCAGCCCGGGTTGGCACAGGTGGCAGCTTGTCCCTGGGCGGCATCTTGATATTCGTGGAAATCCTTCTGCCAGCCTGCCCCGAAGGGCCGAGGGCCTACCATGGACTTACAAAGGCTTCTGCCCAGGGAAACAAAATTCGCCAACCCACGTTCCTGGTCTCAGTTTGAAGAGCTTCATGGGCACTCTCAAGGCAGCCCGAGTTGGCACAGGTGGCAGCTTGTCCCTGCGCGGCATCTTGATATTCGTGGAAATCCAGCAGGCACACGGCCCCTAAGGAACAAGGGCCTACCTGGTACAGACAAAGGCTTCTGTTCGTGGTAACAAAACCCACCACCCCACGTTCCTGGTCTCAGTTTGAAGAGTTCCGTGGGCACTCTCAAAGCAGCCCGAGTTGGCACAGGTGGCAGCTTGTCCCTGGGCGGCATCTTGATATTCGTGGAAATCCAGCGGGCAGCCGGCCCCGAAGGGCTGAGGGCCCACCTAGTACTGACAAATACTTCTGCTCGGGAAAACAAAACTCAGCACCCCACGGTCCTGGTTTCTCTTTGCAGAGCTCCATGGGCAATCTCAAAGCAGCGCGAGTTTGCACAGGTGGCAGCTTGTCCCTGCGCGGCATCTTGATATTCGTGGAAATCCTTGTGCCAGCCTGACCCGAATGGCCGAGGGCCTACATGGTACTGACAAAGGCTTCAGCCCGTGGAAAACAAAACCCACCACCCCACGTTCCTGGTCTCAGTTTGAAGAGTTCCGTGGGCACTCTCAAAGCAGCCCGAGTTGGCACAGGTGGCAGCTTGTCCCTGGGCAGCATCTTGATATTCGTGGAAATCCAGCGGGCAGCCGGCCCCGAAGGGCTGAGGGCCCACCTAGTACTGACAAATACTTCTGCTCGGGAAAACAAAACTCAGCACCCCACGGTCCTGGTTTCTCTTTGCAGAGCTCCATGGGCAATCTCAAAGCAGCGCGAGTTTGCACAGGTGGCAGCTTGTCCCTGCGCGGCATCTTGATATTCGTGGAAATCCTTGTGCCAGCCTGACCCGAATGGCCGAGGGCCTACATGGTACTGACAAAGGCTTCAGCCCGTGGAAAACAAAACCCACCACCCCACGTTCCTGGTCTCAGTTTGCAGAGCTCCATGGGCACTCTCAAAGCAGCGCGAGTTGGCACAGGTGGCAGCTTGTCCCTGGGCAGCATCTTGATATTCGTGGAAATCCAGAAGGCAGACGGCCCCTATGGAACAAGGCCCTACCTGGTACTGACAAATGGTTCTGCCCGGGAAAACAAAACCCATAACAACACGTTCCTGGTTTCTGTTTGCAGAGCTCCATTGGCAATCTCAAAGCAGCGCGAGTTGGCACAGGTGGCAGCTTGTCCCTGGGCGGCATCTTGATATTCCTGGAAATCCTGGTGCCAGCCTGCCCTTAAGGGCCGAGGGCCTACATGGCACTGACAAAGGATTCAGCCCGTGAAAACAAAACCCACCACCCCACGTTCCTGGTCTCAGTTTGAAGAGTTCCGTGGGCACTCTAAAAGCAGCCCGAGTTGGCACAGGTGGCAGCTTGTCCCTGGGCAGCATCTTGATATTCATGGAAATCCAGCGGGCAGCCGGCCCCGAAGGGCCGAGGGCCTACCTAGTACTGACAAAAGGATCTTCTCGGGAAAACAAAACTCAGAACACCACTTTCCTGGTCTCAGTTTGCAGAGCTCCATGGGCACTCTCAAAGCAGCCCGAGTTGGCACAGGTGTCTGTTTGTCCCTGGGTGGCATCTTGATATTCGTGATAATCCAGCAGGCAGACGGCCCCTAAGGAACAAGGGCCTACCTGGTACTGACAAAGGGCTCTGCCCGTGGAAACAAAACCCACTACCCCACGTTCCTGGTCTCAGTTTGCAGAGCTCCGTGGGCACTCTCAAAGCAGCCCGAGTTGCCACAGGTGGCAGCTTGTCCCTGGGCAGCATCTTGATATTCATGGAAATCCAGCGGGCAGCCGGCCCCGAAGGAACAAGGCCTACCTGGTACTGACAAAATCTTCTGCCCAGGGAAAAAAAATTCACAAACTCACGTTCCTGGTCTCAGTTTGCAGAGCTCCGTGGGCACTCTCAAAGCAGCTCAAGTTGGCACAGGTGGCAGCTTGTCCCTGGGCAGCATCTTGATATTCGTGGAAATCCTGCTGACATCCGGCCCCTAAGGAACAAGGGCCTCCCTGGTACTGAAAATGGGCTCTGCCCGGGAAAACAAAACCCATAACACCACATTCCTGGTGTCTGTTTGCAGAGCTCCATGGGCACTCTCAAAGCAGCCCGGGTTGGCACGGGTGGCAGCTTGTCCCTGGGCGGCATCTTGATATTCGTGGAAATCCTTCTGCCAGCCTGCCCCGAAGGGCCGAGGGCCTACCATGGACTTACAAAGGCTTCTGCCCAGGGAAACAAAATTCGCCAACCCACGTTCCTGGTCTCAGTTTGAAGAGCTTCATGGGCACTCTCAAAGCAGACCGAGTTGCCACAGGTGGCAGCTTGTCCCTGGGCGGCATCTTGATATTCGTGGAAATCCTTGTGCCCGCCTGCCCTTAAGGGCCGAAAGACTACATGGCAGTGACAAAGGCTTCAGCCCGTGGAAACAAAACCCACCACCCCACGTTCCTGGTCTCAGTTTGCAGAGCTCCGTGGGCACTCTCAAAGCAGCCCGAGTTGGCACAGGTGCCAGCTTGTCCCTGGGCAGCATCTTGATATTCATGGAAATCCAGCGGGCAGCCGGCCCCGAAGGAACAAGGGCCTACCTGGTACTGTCAAAGTCTTCTGCCCAGGGAAAAAAAATTCACAAACTCACGTTCCTGGTCTCAGTTTGCAGAGCTCCGCGGGCACTCTCAAAGCAGCCCCAGTTGGCACAGGTGGCTGTTTGTCCCTGGGTGGCATCTTGATATTCGTGATAATCCAGCAGGCAGACGGCCCCTAAGGAACAAGGGCCTACCTGGTACTGACAAAGGGCTCTGCCCGTGGAAACAAAACCCACTACCCCACGTTCCTGGTCTCAGTTTGCAGAGCTCCGTGGGCACTCTCAAAGCAGCCCGAGTTGCCACAGGTGGCAGCTTGTCCCTGGGCAGCATCTTGATATTCATGGAAATCCAGCGGGCAGCCGGCCCCGAACGAACAAGGCCTACCTGGTACTGACAAAATCTTCTGCCCAGGGAAAAAAAATTCACAAACTCACGTTCCTGGTCTCAGTTTGCAGAGCTCCGTGGGCACTCTCAAAGCAGCTCAAGTTGGCACAGGTGGCAGCTTGTCCCTGGGCAGCATCTTGATATTCGTGGAAATCCTGCTGACATCCTGCCCCTAAGGAACAAGGGCCTACCTGGTACTGACAAAGGGCTCTGCCCGGGAAAACAAAACCCATAACACCACATTCCTGGTGTCTGTTTGCAGAGCTCCATGGGCACACTCAAAGCAGCCCGGGTTGGCACAGGTGGCAGCTTGTCCCTGGGCGGCATCTTGATATTCGTGGAAATCCAGCAGGCACACGGCCCCTAAGGAAAAAGGGCCTACCTGGTACTGACAAAGGGCTCTGCCCGGGAAAACAAAACCCATAACACCACATTCCTGGTGTCTGTTTGCAGAGCTCCATGGGCACACTCAAAGCAGCCCGGGTTGGCACAGGTGGCAGCTTGTCCCTGGGCGGCATCTTGATATTCCTGGAAATCCTGGTGCCAGCCTGCCCTTAAGGGCCGAGGGCCTACATGGCACTGACAAAGAATTCAGCCCGTGAAAACAAAACCCACCACCCCACGTTCCTGGTCTCAGTTTGAAGAGTTCCGTGGGCACTCTCAAAGCAGCCCGAGTTGGCACAGGTGGCAGCTTGTCCCTGGGCAGCATCTTGATATTCATGGAAATCCAGCGGGCAGCCGGCCCCGAAGGGCCGAGGGCCTACCTAGTACTGACAAAAGCATCTTCTCGGGAAAACAAAACTCAGAACACCACTTTCCTGGTCTCAGTTTGCAGAGCTCCATGGGCACTCTCAAAGCAGCCCGAGTTGGCACAGGTGGCAGCTTGTCCCTGCGCGGCATCTGGATATTCGTGGAAATCCTTCTGCCAGCCTGCCCCGAAGGGCCGAGGGCCTACATGGTACTGACAAAGGCTTCTGCCCGGGGAAATCAAACCCATAACCCCACGTTCCCGGTCTCAGTTTGCAGAGCTTCATGGGCACTCTCAAAGCAGACCGAGTTGCCACAGGTGGCAGCTTGTCCCTGGGCAGCATCTTGATATTCATGGAAATCCTGCAGGCAGATGGCCCCTAAGGAACAAGAGCCTACCAGGTACAGACAAAGGCTCTGCCCGGGAAAAAAAAAACTCAGCACACAACGTTCCTGGTTTCTGTTGGCAGAGCTCCATGGGCACTCTCAAAGCAGCCCGAGTTGGCACAGGTCGCAGCTTGTCCCTGCGCGGCATCTTGATATTCGTGGAAATCCTTCTGCCAGCCTGCCCCGAAGGGCCAAGGGCCTACCTGGGACTGACAAAGGCTTTTGCCCGGGGAAACAAAACCCACCACCCCACGTTCCTGGTCTCCGTTTTAAGAGTTCCGTGGGCACTCTCAAAGCAGCCCGAGTTGGCACAGGTGGCCGTTTATGCCTGGGCAGCATCTTGATATTCGTGGAAATCCTTGTGCCAGCCTGCCCTTAAGGGCCGAAAGACTACATGGCAGTGACAAAGGCTTCAGCCCGTGGAAACAAAACCCACCACCCCACGTTCCTGGTCTCAGTTTGCAGAGCTCCGTGGGCACTCTCAAAGCAGCCCGTGTTGGCACAGGTGGCTGTTTGTCCCTGGGTGGCATCTTGATATTCGTGAAAATCCAGCAGGCAGACGGCCCCTAAGGAACAAGGGCCTACCTGGTACTGACAAAGGGCTCTGCCCGTGGAAACAAACCCACCACCCGACATTCCTGGTCTCAGTTTGCAGAGCTCCGTGGGCACTCTCAAAGCAGCCCAAGTTGCCACAGGTGGCAGCTTGTCCCTGGGCAGCATCTTGATATTCATGGAAATCCAGCGGGCAGCCGGCCCCGAAGGAACAAGGCCCTACCTGGTACTGACAAAATCTTCTGCCCAGGGAAAAAAAATTCACAAACTCACGTTCCTGGTCTCAGTTTGCAGAGCTCCGAGGGCACTCTCAAAGCAGCTCAAGCTGGCACAGGTGGCAGCTTGTCCCTTGGCAGCATCTTGATATTCGTGGAAATCCTGCTGACAGCCTGCCCCTAGAGGAACATGGGGCTACCTGGTACTGACAAAGGGCTCTGCCCGGGAAAACAAAACCCATAACACCACATTCCTGGTGTCTGTTTGCAGAGCTCCATGGGCACTCTCAAAGCAGCCCGGGTTGGCACAGGTGGCAGCTTGTCCCTGGGCGGCATCTTGATATTCGTGGAAATCCTGGTGCCAGCCTGCCCTTAAGGGCCGAGGGACTACATGGCACTGACAAAGGCTTCAGCCCGTGGAAACAAAACCCACCACCCCACGTTCCTGGTCTCAGTTTGAAGAGTTCCGTGGGCACTCTCAAAGCAGCCCGAGTTGGCACAGGTGGCAGCTTGTCTCTGAGCAGCATCTTGATATTCATGGAAATCCAGCGGGCAGCCAGCCCCGAAGGGCCGAGGGCCCACCTAGTACTGACAAATACTTCTGCTCAGGAAAACAAAACTCAGCACCCCACGTTCCTGGATTCTGTTTGCAGAGCTCCATGGGCACTCTCAAAGCAGCGCGAGTTGCCACAGGTGGCAGCTTGTCCCTGGATAGCATCTTGATATTCCTGGAAATCCAGCAGGCAGACGGCCCCTAAGGAACAAGGGCCTACCTGGTACAGACAAAGGGCTCTTCCCGGGGAAACAAAACTCAGCACACAACGTTCCTGGTTTCTGTTTGCAGAGCTCCATGGGCACTCTCAAAGCAACCCGAGTTGGCACAGGTCGCAGCATGTCCCTGCGCGGCATCTTGATATTCCTGGAAATCCTGGTGCCAGCCTGCCCTTAAGGGCCGAAAGACTACATGGCAGTGACAAAGGCTTCAGCCCGTGGAAACAAAACCCACCACCCCACGTTCCTGGTCTCAGTTTGCAGAGCTCCGTGGGCACTCTCAAAGCAGCCCGTGTTGCCACAGGTGGCTGTTTGTCCCTGGGTGGCATCTTGATATTCGTGAAAATCCAGCAGGCAGACGGCCCGTAAGGAACAAGGGCCTACCTGGTACTGACAAAGGGCTCTGCCCGTGGAAACAAACCCACCACCCGACGTTCCTGGTCTCAGTTTGCAGAGCTCCGTGGGCACTCTCAAAGCAGCCCAAGTTGGGACAGGTGGCAGCTTGTCCCTGGGCAGCATCTTGATATTCATGGAAATCCAGCGGGCAGCCGGCCCCGAAGGAACAAGGCCCTACCTGGTACTGACAAAATCTTCTGCCCAGGGAAAAATATTCACAAACTCACGTTCCTGGTCTCAGTTTGCAGAGCTCCGAGGGCACTCTCAAAGCAGCTCAAGTTGGCACAGGTGGCAGCTTGTCCCTGGGCATCATCTTGATATTCGTGGAAATCCTGCTGACAGCCTGTCCCTAGAGGAAAAAGGGGCTACCTGGTACTGACAAAAGCTTCTGCTCGGGAAAACAAAATTCAGCACCCCACGTTCCTGGTCTCAGTTTGCAGAGCTCCATGGGCACTCTCAAAGCAGCGCGAGTTGCCACAGGTGGCAGCTTGTCCCTGGGCGGCATCTTGATATTCGTGGAAATCCTGGTGCCAGCCTGCCCTTAAGGGCCGAGGGCCTACCTGGTACTGACAAAGGGCTCTGCCCGTGGAAACAAAACCCACCCCCCCACGTTCCTGGTTTCTGTTGGCAGAGCTCCATGGGCACTCTCAAAGCAGCCCGAGTTGCCACAGGTGGCAGCTTGTCCCTGGGCAGCATCTTGGTATTCATGGAAATCCAGCGCGCAGCCGGCCCCGAAGGAACAAGGCCCTATCTGGTACTGACAAAATCTTCTGCCCAGGGAAAAAAAATTCACAAACTCACGTTCCTGGTCTCAGTTTGCAGAGCTCCGTGGGCACTCTCAAAGCAGCCCGAGTTGGCACAGGTGCCAGCTTGTCTCTGGGCGGCATCTTGATATTCGTGGAAATCCTTGTGCCAGCCCGACCCGAAAGGCCGAGGGCCTACATGGTATTGACAAAGCGCTCTGCCCGGGGAAACAAAACCCACCACCCCACGTTCCTGGTCTCAGTTTGCAGAGCTCCATGGGCACACTCAAAGCAGCCCGAGTTGGCACATGTGGCAGCTTGTCCCTGTGCGGCATCTTGATATTCGGGGAAATCCAGCAGGCAGACGGCCCCTATGGAACAAGAGCCTACCTGGTACTGAAAAAGGGCTCTTCCCGGGAAAACAAAACTCAGCACCCAACGTTCCTGGTTTCTGTTTGCCGAGCTCCATGGGCACTCTCAAAGCAGCGCGAGTTGGCACAGGTGGCAGCTTGTCCCTGGGCGGCATCTTGATATTCGTGGAAATCCTTCTGCCAGCCTGCCCCGAAGGAACAAGGGCCTACGTGGTACAGACAAAGGGCTTTGCCCGGGAAAACAAAACCCATAACCGCAAGTTCATGGTTTCTGTTTGCAGAGCTCCATTGGCAAACTCAAAGCAGCCCGAGTTGGCACAGGTGGCAGCTTGTCCCTGGGCGGCATCTTGATATTCGTGGAAATCCTGGTGCCAGCCTGCCCTTAAGGGCCGAGGGACTACATGGCACTGACAAAGGCTTCAGCCCGTGGAAACAAAACCCACCACCCCACGTTCGTGGTCTCAGTTTGAAGAGTTCCGTGGGCACTCTCAAAGCAGCCCGAGTTGGCACAGGTGGCAGCTTGTTCCTGGGCGGCATCTTGATATTCATGGAAATCCAGCGGGCAGCCGGCCCCGAAGGGCCGAGGGCCTACCTAGTACTGACAAAAGCATCTTCTCGGGAAAACAAAACTCAGAACACCACTTTCCTGGTCTCAGTTTGCAGAGCTCCATGGGCACTCTCAAAGCAGCGCGAGTTGGCACAGGTGGCAGCTTGTCCCTGCGCAGCATCTTGATATTCGTGGAAATCCTTGTGCCAACCTGCCCCGAAGGGCCGAGGGCCTACATGGTACTGACAAAGGCTTCTGCCCGGGGAAAGCAAACCCATAACCCCACGTTCCTGGTCTCAGTTTGCAGAGCTTCATGGGCACTCTCAAAGCAGCCCGAGTTGCCACAGGTGGCAGCTTGTCCCTGGGCAGCATCTTGATATTCGTGGAAATCCTGCAGGCAGATGGCCCCTAAGGAACAAGAGCCTACCTGGTACAGACAAAGGGCTCTGCCCGGGAAAACAAAACTCAGCACACAACGTTCCTGGTTTCTGTTTGCAGAGCTCCATGGGCACTCTCAACGCAGTGCGAGTTGCCACAGGTGGCAGCTTGTCCCTGGATAGCATCTTGATATTCGTGGAAATCCAGCAGGCAGACGGCCCCGAAGGAACAAGGGCCTACCTGGTACAGACAAAGGGCTGTGCCCGGGGAAACAAAACTCAGCACACAACGTTCCAGGTTTCTGTTTGCAGAGCTCCATGGGCACTCTCAAAGCAGCCCGAGTTGGCACAGGTCGCAGCTTGTCCCTGCGCGGCATCTTGACATTCGTGGAAATCCTTCTGCCAGCCTGCCCCGAAGGGCCAAGGGCCTACCTGGGACGGACAAAGGCTTCTGCCCGGGGAAACAAAATTCGCCAATCCACATTCCTGGTCTCAGTTTGCAGAGCTCCATGGGCACTCTCAAAGCAGCCCGAGTTGCCACAGGTGGCAGCTTGTCCCTGGGCGGCATCTTGATATTCGTGGAAATCATGGTGCCAGCCTGCCCTTCAAGGCCGAAAGACTACATGGCAGTGACAAAGGCTTCAGCCCGTGAAAACAAAACCCACCACCCCACGTTCCTGGTCTCAGTTTGAAGAGTTCCGTGGGCACTCTCAAAGCAGCACGAGTTGGCACAGGTGGCAGCCTGTCCCTGGGCAGCATCTTGATATTCATGGAAATCCAGCGGGCAGACGGCCCCGAAGGGCCGAGAGCCTACCGGGGACTGACAAAAGCTTCTGCTCGGGAAAACAAAACTCAGCACCCCACGGTCCTGGTCTCAGTTTGCAGAGCTCCATGGGCAATCTCAAAGCAGCGCGAGTTGGCACAGGTGGCAGCTTGTCCCTGGGCAGCATCTTGATATTCGTGGAAATCCTTGTGCCAGCCTGCCCTTAAGGGCCGAGGGCCTATATGGTACTGACAAAGGGCTCTGCCCGGGGAAACAAAACCCACCACCCCACGTTCGTGGTCTCAGTTTGCAGAGCTCCGCGGGCACTCTCAAAGCAGCCCGAGTTGGCACAGGTGGCTGTTTGTCCCTGGGTGGCATCTTGATATTCGTGAAAATCCAGCAGGCAGCCGGCCCCTAAGGAACAAGGGCCTACCTGGTAATGACAAAGGGCTCTGCCCGTGGAAACAAAACCCGCCACCCCACGTTCCTGGTCTCAGTTTGCAGAGCTCCGTGGGCACTCTCAAAGCAGCCCGAGTTGGCACAGGTGGCAGCTTGTCCCTGGGCAGCATCTTGATATTCGTGGAAATCCTGCTGACAGCCTGCTTCTAAGGAACAAGGGCATACCTGGTACAGACAAAGGGCTCTGCCCGGGAAAACAAAACCCAAAACACCACGTTCCTGGTTTCTGTTTGCAGAGCTCCATGGGCACTCTCAAAGCAGCCCGAGTTGGCACAGGTGGCAGCTTGTCCCTGCGCAGCATCTTGATATTCGTGGAAATCCTGCTGCCAGCCTGCCCTTAAAGGCCGAGGGACTACCTGGTACTGACAAAGGCTTCTGCCCGTGGAAACAAAACCCACCACCCCACGTTCCTGGTCTCAGTTTGAAGAGTTCCGTGGGCACTCTCAAAGCAGCCCGAGTTGCCACAGGTGGCAGCTTGTCCCTGGGCAGCATCTTGATATTCATGGAAATCCAGCGGCCAGCCGGCCCCGAAGGGCCGAGGCCCTACCTAGTACTGACAAAAGTATCTTCTCGGGAAAAAAAAACTCAGCAGCCCACGTTCCTGGTCTCAGTTTGCAGAGCTCCATGGGCCCTCTCAAAGCAGCGCGAGTTGCCACAGGTGGCAGCTTGTCCCTGCGCGGCATCTTGATATTCGTGGAAATCCTTCTGCCAGCCTGCCCCGAAGGGCTGAGGGCCTACCATGGACTTACAAAGGCTTCTGCCCATGGAAACAAATTTCGCCAACCCACGTTCCTGGTCTCAGTTTGAAGAGCTTCATGGGCACTCTCAAAGCAGCCCGAGTTGCCACAGGTGGCAGCTTGTCCCTGGGCGGCATCTTGATATTCGTGGAAATCCAGCCGGCAGACAACCCCCAAGGAACAAGGGCCTACCTGGTACTGACAAAGGCTTCTGCCCGTGGAAACAAAACCCACCACCCCACGTTCCTGGTCTCAGTTTGAAGAGTTCCGTGGGCACTCTCAAAGCAGCCCGAGTTGCCACAGGTGGCAGCTTGTCCCTTGGCAGCATCTTGATATTCGTGGAAATCCAGCGGGCAGCTGGATCCGAAGGGCTGAGGGCCCACCTAGTACTGACAAATACTTCTGCTCGGGAAAACAAAACTCAGAAACCCACGGTCCTGGTTTCTCTTTGCAGAGCTCCATGGGCAATCTCAAAGCAGCCCGAGTTGGCACAGGTGGCAGCTTGTCCCTGGGCGGCATCTTGATATTCGTGGAAATCCTTCTGCCAGCCTGCCCTTAAGGGCCGAGGGACTACATGGCACTGACAAAGGCTTCAGCCCGTGAAAACAAAACCCACCACCCGACGTTCGTGGTCTCAGTTTGAAGAGTTCCGTGGGCACTCTCAAAGCAGCCCGAGTTGGCACAGGTGGCTGTTTGTCCCTGGGCAGCATCTTGATATTCATGGAAATCCAGCGGGCAGCCGGCCCCGAAGGGCCGAGGCCCTACCTAGTACTGACAAAAGCATCTTCTCGGGAAAACAAAACTCAGAACACCACTTTCCTGGTCTCAGTTTGCAGAGCTCCGAGGGCACTCTCAAAGCAGCGCGAGTTGGCACAGGTGGCAGCTTGTCCCTGCGCAGCATCTTGATATTCGTGGAAATCCTTGTGCCAACCTGCCCCGAAGGGCCGAGGGCCTACATGGTACTAACAAAGGCTTCTACCCGGGGAAACCAAACCCATAACCCCACGTTCCTGGTCTCAGTTTGCAGAGCTTCATGGGCACTCTCAAAGCAGACCGAGTTGCCACAGGTGGCAGCTTGTCCCTGGGCAGCATCTTGATATTCCTGGAAATCCTGCAGGCAGATGGCCCCTAAGGAACAAGAGCCTACCTGGTACAGACAAAGGGCTCTGCCCGGGAAAACAAAACTCAGCACACAACGTTCCTGGTTTCTGTTTGCAGAGCTCCATGGGCACTCTCAAAGCAGACTGAGTTGCCAAAGGTGGCAGCTTGTCCCTGGATAGCATCTTGATATTCCTGGAAATCCAGAAGGCAGACGGCCCCTAAGGAACAAGGGCCTACCTGGTACAGACAAAGGGCTCTGCCCGGGGAAACAAAACTCAGCACACAACGTTCCAGGTTTCTGTTTGCAGAGCTCCATGGGCACTCTCAAAGCAGCCCGAGTTGGCACCGGTGGCAGCTTGTCCCTGGGCGGCATCTTGATATTCATAGAAATCCTTATGCCAGCGTGCCCCGAAGGGCCCAGGGCCTACCTAGTACTGACAAAGGCTTCTGCCCGGGAAAACAAAACTCAGAACACCACTTTCCTGGTCTCAGTTTGGAGAGCTCCATGGGCACTCTCAAAGCAGCCCGAGTTGGCACAGGTGGCAGCTTGTCCCTGGGCAGCATCTTGATATTCGTGGAAATCCTGCTGCCAGCCTGCCCCGAATGGCCGAGGGCCTACCTGGGACTGACAAAGGCTTCTGCCCGGGGAAACAAAACCCACCAACCCACGTTCCTGGTCTCAGTTTGCAGAGCTCCATGGGCACTCTCAAAGCAGCCCGAGTTGGCACAGGTGGCCGCTTGTCCCTGCGCGGCATCTTGATATTCCTGGAAATCCAGCAGGCAGACGGCCCCTAAGGAACAAGGGCCTACCTGGTACTGACAAAGGCTTCTGCCCGTGGAAACAAAACCCACCACCCCACGTTCCTGGTCTCAGTTTGAAGAGTTCCGTGGGCACTCTCAAAGCAGCGCGAGTTGCCACAGGTGGCAGCTTGTCCCTGAGCAGCATCTTGATATTGATAAAAATCTAGCAGGCAGACGGCCCCTAAGGAACAAGAGCCTACCTGGTACTGACAAAGGCTTCTGCCCGTGGAAACAAAACCCACCACCCCACGTTCCTGGTCTCAGTTTGAAGAGTTCCGTGGGCACTCTCAAAGCAGCGCGAGTTGCCACAGGTGGCAGCTTGTCCCTGAGCAGCATCTTGATATTGATAAAAATCTAGCAGGCAGACGGCCCCTAAGGAACAAGAGCCTACCTAGTACTGACAAAGGGCTCAGCCCAGGAAAACAAAACTCAGCACCCCACGGTCCTGGTTTCTGTTTTCAGAGCTCCATGGGCACTCTCAAAGCAGCCCGAGTTGGCACAGGTGGCATCTTGTCCCTGGGCGGCATCTTGATATTCGTGGAAATCCAGCAGGCAGCCTGCCCCGAAGGGCCAAGGGCCTACCTAGGACATACAAAGGCTTCTGCCCGGGGAAAAAAAATTCGCCAAACCACGTTCCTGGTCTCAGTTTGCAGAGCTCCATGGGCACACTCAAAGCAGCCCGAGTTGGCACAGGTGGCAGCTTGTCCCTGGGCGGCATCTTGATATTCGTGGAAATCCTGCTGCCAGCCTGCCCTTAAGGGCCGTGGGACTACATGGCAGTGACAAAGGCTTCAGCCCGTGGAAACAAAACCCACCACCCCACGTTCCTGGTCTCAGTTTGAAGAGTTCCGTGGGCACTCTCAAAGCAGCCGGAGTTGGCACAGGTGGCAGCTTGTCCCTGGGTGGCATCTTGATATTCGTGAAAATCCAGCAGGCAGACGGCCCCTAAGGAACAAGGGCCTACCTGGTACTGACAAAGGTCTCTGCCCGTGGAAACAAAACCCACCACCCCACGTTCCTGGTCTCAGTTTGAAGAGTTCCGCGGGCACTCTCAAAGAAGCGCGAGTTGGCCCTAGTGGCAGCTAGTCCCTGGGCAGAATCTTGATATTCGTGGAAATCCTGCTGCCAGCCTGACCCTAAGGAACAAGGGCCTACATGGTACTGACAAAGTCTTCTGCCCAGGGAAACAAAATTTACAAACTCACGTTCCTTTTCTCAGTTTGCAGAGCTCCGTGGGCACTCTCAAAGCACACCGAGTTGGCACAGGTGGCAGCTTGTCCCTGGGCAGCATCTTGATATTCCTGGAAATCCAGCAGGCAGACGGCCCCTAAGGAACAAGGGGCTACCTGGTACAGAAAAAGGGCTCTGCCCGGGAAAAAAAAACTCAGCACACAACGTTCCTGGTTTCTGTTTGCAGAGCTCCATGGGCAATCTCAAAGCAGCCCGAGTTGGCACAGGTGGCATCTTGTCCCTGGGCGGCATCTTGATATTCGTGGAAATCCAGCAGGCAGCCTGCCCCGAAGGGCCAAGGGCCTACCTAGGACATACAAAGGCTTCTGCCCGGGGAAAAAAAATTCGCCAAACCACGTTCCTGGTCTCAGTTTGCAGAGCTCCATGGGCACACTCAAAGCAGCGCGAGTTGCCACAGGTGGCAGCTTGTCCCTGGGCGGCATCTTGATATTCGTGGAAATCCTGCTGCCAGCCTGCCCTTAAGGGCCGTGGGACTACATGGCAGTGACAAAGGCTTCAGCCCGTGGAAACAAAACCCACCACCCCACGTTCCTGGTCTCAGTTTGAAGAGTTCCGTGGGCACTCTCAAAGCAGCCGGAGTTGGCACAGGTGGCAGCTTGTCCCTGGGTGGCATCTTGATATTCGTGAAAATCCAGCAGGCAGACGGCCCCTAAGGAACAAGGGCCTACCTGGTACTGACAAAGGCTTCTGCCCGTGGAAACAAAACCCACCACCCCACGTTCCTGGTCTCAGTTTGAAGAGTTCCGTGGGCACTCTCAAAGCAGCGCGAGTTGCCACAGGTGGCAGCTTGTCCCTGAGCAGCATCTTGATATTGATAAAAATCTAGCAGGCAGACGGCCCCTAAGGAACAAGAGCCTACCTAGTACTGACAAAGGGCTCAGCCCAGGAAAACAAAACTCAGCACCCCACGGTCCTGGTTTCTGTTTTCAGAGCTCCATGGGCACTCTCAAAGCAGCCCGAGTTGGCACAGGTGGCATCTTGTCCCTGGGCGGCATCTTGATATTCGTGGAAATCCAGCAGGCAGCCTGCCCCGAAGGGCCAAGGGCCTACCTAGGACATACAAAGGCTTCTGCCCGGGGAAAAAAAATTCGCCAAACCACGTTCCTGGTCTCAGTTTGCAGAGCTCCATGGGCACACTCAAAGCAGCGCGAGTTGCCACAGGTGGCAGCTTGTCCCTGGGCGGCATCTTGATATTCGTGGAAATCCTGCTGCCAGCCTGCCCTTAAGGGCCGTGGGACTACATGGCAGTGACAAAGGCTTCAGCCCGTGGAAACAAAACCCACCACCCCACGTTCCTGGTCTCAGTTTGAAGAGTTCCGTGGGCACTCTCAAAGCAGCCGGAGTTGGCACAGGTGGCAGCTTGTCCCTGGGTGGCATCTTGATATTCGTGAAAATCCAGCAGGCAGACGGCCCCTAAGGAACAAGGGCCTACCTGGTACTGACAAAGGTCTCTGCCCGTGGAAACAAAACCCACCACCCCACGTTCCTGGTCTCAGTTTGAAGAGTTCCGCGGGCACTCTCAAAGAAGCGCGAGTTGGCCCTAGTGGCAGCTAGTCCCTGGGCAGAATCTTGATATTCGTGGAAATCCTGCTGCCAGCCTGACCCTAAGGAACAAGGGCCTACATGGTACTGACAAAGTCTTCTGCCCAGGGAAACAAAATTTACAAACTCACGTTCCTTTTCTCAGTTTGCAGAGCTCCGTGGGCACTCTCAAAGCACACCGAGTTGGCACAGGTGGCAGCTTGTCCCTGGGCAGCATCTTGATATTCCTGGAAATCCAGCAGGCAGACGGCCCCTAAGGAACAAGGGGCTACCTGGTACAGAAAAAGGGCTCTGCCCGGGAAAAAAAAACTCAGCACACAACGTTCCTGGTTTCTGTTTGCAGAGCTCCATGGGCAATCTCAAAGCAGCCCGAGTTGGCACAGGTGGCAGCTTGTCCCTGCGCGGCATCTTGATATTCGTGGAAATCCTTCTGCCAGCCTGCCCCGAAGGGCTGAGGGCCTACCTGGGACTTACAAAGGCTTCTGCCCAGGGAAACAAAATTCGCTAACCCACGTTCCTGGTCTCAGTTTGCAGAGCTCCATGGGCACTCTCAAAGCAGCCCGAGTTGGCACAGGTGGCAGCTTGTCCCTGGGCAGCATCTTGATATTCGTGGAAATCCAGCGGGCAGCCGGCCCCGAAGGGCTGAGGGCCCAGCTAGTACTGGCAAATACTTCTGCTCGGGAAAACAAAACTCAGAACCCCACGGTCCTGGTTTCTCTTTGCAGAGCTCCATGGGCACTCTCAAAGCAGCGCGAGTTGGCACGGGTGGCAGCTTGTCCCTAGGCGGCATCTTTAGATGCGCGGAAATCTAGCTGCCACCCCGCCCCGAAGGGCAGACGTCCTACCTGGTACTGACAATGGCTTCTGTCCCTGAAAAACAAAATTCGCCAACGCACGTTCCTGGTCTCAGTTTGCAGCGCTCCATTGGCACTCTCAAAGCAGCCCGAGTTGGCACTTGTCACAGCTTGTCCCAGGGCAGCATCTTCAGATTCGCGAAAACCCAGAAGACAGCTGGTCCCGAAGGGCGAGGGCCTACCTGGGACTGACAAAGGCTTCTGCCCGGGAAAACAGAACTCACCAACCCAGGTTCCTGGTCTCAGTTTGCAGAGCTCCATGGGCACTCTCAAAGCAGCCCGAGTTGGCACAGGTGGCAGCTTGTCCCTGGGCGGCATCTTGATATTGGCGGAAATCCAGAAGGCAGCCGGCCCCGAAGGGCGAGGGCCTACCTGGTACTGACAAAGGCTTCTGCCTCGGAAAAAAAAACCGCACATCCCACGTTCCTGGTCCCAGTTTGCAGAGCTCCATGGGCACTCTCAAAGCAGCCTGAGTGTCCACAGGTGGCAGCTTGTCCCTGGGCGGCATCTTCAGATTCGTGGAAATCCAAAAGGCTGCCTGCCCCTGAAGAACAAGGGCCTACCTGGTACTGACAAATGCTTCTACCGCGGGAAATAAAACCCACCAACCCACGTTAATGGTCTCACTTTGCAGAGCTCCATGGGCACTCTCAAAGCAGCCCGGGTTGGCACAGGTGGCAGCTTTCCTTGGGCAGCATCTTCAAATTCGCGGAAATCCAGCAGGCAGCAGGACACGAAGGGCCGAGGGCCTACCTGGTACTGACAAAGGCTTCTGCCCGGGAAAACAAACCTCAGCACCCCACGTACAGGTCTCAGTTTGCAGAGCTCCATGGGCACTCTCAAAGCTGCCTGAGTAGGCACGGGTGGCAGCTTTTCCCTGGGCGCCAGCTTCAGATACCCGGAAATCCAGAAGGAAGCTGGCTTCGAAGGGCCGTGGGCCTACCTGGAACTGACAAAAGCTTCTTCCCAGGGAAACAAAATTCACCAACACATTTTCCTGGTCTCAGTTTTAAGAGCTCCATGGGCACTCTCAAAGCAGCGCGAGTTGGCACAGGTGGCAGCTTGTCCCTGGGCGGCATCTTGATATTGGCGGAAATCCAGCAGGCAACCGGCCCATAAGTGCCAAGGGCCTACCTGGTACTGACAAATACTTCTGCCCGGGGAAATAAAACCCACCAACCCACGTTAATGGTCTCAGTTTTCAGAGCTCCATGGGCACTCTCAAAGCAGCGCGAGTTGGCACGGGTGGCAGCTTGTCCCTAGGCGGCATCTTTAGATGCGCGGAAATCTAGCTGCCACCCCGCCCCGAAGGGCAGACGTCCTACCTGGTACTGACAATGGCTTCTGTCCCTGAAAAACAAAATTCGCCAACGCACGTTCCTGGTCTCAGTTTGCAGCGCTCCATTGGCACTCTCAAAGCAGCCCGAGTTGGCACAGGCGGCAGTTTGTCCCAGGGCGGCATCTTGATATTCGCGGAAATCCAGCGAGCAGCCGCCCCAAAGGGCCAAGGGCCTACCTGGTACTGACAAAGGCTTCTGCCCAGGGAAAGAAAACCCACCACGCCACGTTCCTGGTCTCACTTTGCAGAGTTCCATGGGCACTCTCAAAGTAGCCCAAGTTGTCACAGGTGGCAGCTTATCCCTGGGCGCCATCTTGATATTTGTGGAAATCCAAAAGGAAGCTGGCCCCGAAGGGCCGTGGGCCTACCTGGAACAGACAAAGGCTTCTGCCCAGGGAAACAAAATTCGCCAAAACACGTTCATGGTCTCAGTTTGCAGAGCTCCATGGGCACTCTCAAAGCAGCCCCAGTTGGCACGGGTGGCAGCTTCTCCCTAGGGGGCATCTTTAGATACGCGGAAATCCCGCTGCCACCTGGCCCCGAAGGGCAGACGTCCTACCTGGTACTGACAAAGGCTTCTGCCCCTGAAAAACAAAATTCGCCAACGCACGTTCCTGGTCTCAGTTTTCAGCGCTCCATTGGCACTCTCAAAGCAGCCCGAGTTGGCACAGGTCACAGCTTGTCCCTGAGCAGCATCTTCAGATTCGCGAAAACCCAGCAGGCAGCTGGCCCCAAAGGGCGAGGGCCTACCTGGGACGTACAAAGGCTTCTGCCCAGGAAAAAAAAACCCACCACGCCACGTTCCCTGTCTCAGTTTGCAGAGCTCCATGGGCACTCTCAAAGCAGCCTGAGTTGGCACAGGTGGCAGCTTGTCCCTGGGCGGCATCTTCAGATTCGCGGAAATCCAGCGAGCAGCCGCCCCAAAGGGCCAAGGGCCTACCTGGTACAGACAAAGGCTTCTGCCCGGCAAAAGAAAACCCACCACGCCACGTTCCTGGTCTCAGTTTGCAGAGTTCCATGGGCACTCTCAAAGCAGACCAAGTTAGCACAGGTGGCAGCTTGTCCCTGGGTGGCATCTTGATATTTGTGGAAATCCAAAAGGAAGCTGGCCCCGAAGGGCCGTGGGCCTACCTGGAACAGACAAAGGCTTCTGCCCAGGGAAACAAAATTCGCCAACACACGTTCATGGTCTCAGTTTGCACAGCTCCATGGGCACTCTAAAAGCAGCGTGAGTTTCCACATTTGGCAGCTTGTCCCTAGGCGGCATCTTGATATTCATGGAAATCCAGCAGGCAGACGGCCCCGAAGGACTGAGGGCCTACCTGATACTGAGAAAGGCTTCTGCCCGGGAAAAAAAAACCCACCACGCCATGTTCCTGGTCTCAGTTTGCAGAGCTCCATGGGCACTCTCAAAGCAGCCCGAGTTGGCACAGGTGGCAGCTTGTCCCTGGGCGGCATCTTCAAATTCGCGGATATCCTGCAGCCAGACAGCCCAAAAGGGCCGAGGGCCTACCTGGTACTGACAAAGGCTTCTGCCCGGGAAAACAGAACTCAGCACCCCACGTTCCTGGTCTCAGTTTGCAGAGCTCCATGGGCACTCTCAAAGCAGCCCGAGTTGGCACAGGTGGCAGCTTGTCCCTGGGCGGCATCTTGATATTTGTGGAAATCCAGCAAGCAGCCGGCCCCTAATTGACAAGGGCCTACCTGGTACTGTCAAATGCTTCTACCGCGGGAAATAAAACCCACCAACCCACGTTAATGGTCTCACTTTGCAGAGCTCCATGGGCACTCTCAAAGCAGCCCGGGTTGGCACAGGTGGCAGCTTGTCCCTCGGCAGCATCTTCAAATTCGTGGATATCCAGCAGGCAGCCGGCTCCTAAGGGCCGTGGGCCTACCTGGTACTGACAAAGGCTTCTGCCTCGGAAAAAAAACCTCACATCCCACGTTCCTGGTCCCAGTTTGCAGAGCTCCATGGGCACTCTCAAAGCTGCCTGAGTAGGCACGGGTGGCAGCTTGTCCCTGGGCGGCATCTTCAGATTCCCGGAAATCCAGAAGGAAGCTGGCTTCGAAGGGCCGTGGGCCTACCTGGTACTGACAAAAGCTTCTGCCCAGGGAAACAAAATTCACCAACACATTTTCCTGGTCTCACTTTGCAGAGCTCCATGGGCACTCTCAAAGCAGCGTGAGTTGCCACAGGTGGCAGCTTGTCCCTGGGCGGCATCTTGATATTGGCTGAAATCCAGCAGGCAACCGGCCCATAAGTGCCAAGGGCCTACCTGGTACTGACAAATACTTCTGCCCGGGGAAACAAAACCCACCAACCCATGTTAATGGTCTCAGTTTTCAGAGCTCCATGGGCACTCTCAAAGCAGCGCGAGTTGGCACGGGTGGCAGCTTGTCCCTAGGCGGCATCTTTAGATACGTGGAAATCTTGCTGCCACCCGGCCCCGAAGGGCAGACGTCCTACCTGGTACTGACAATGGCTTCTGTCCCTGAAAAACAAAATTCGCCAACGCACGTTCCTGGTCTCAGTTTGCAGCGCTCCATTGGCACTCTCAAAGCAGCCCGAGATGCCACAGGTGGCAGCTTGTCCCTGGGCAGCATCTTCAGATTCGCGAAAACCCAGCAGGCAGCTGGCCCCGAAGGGCGAGGGCCAACCTGGTACTGACAAAGGCTTCTGCCCAGGTAAACTAAGCTCACCACACCACGTGCCTGGTCTCAGTCTGCAGAACTCCATGGGCACACTCAAAGCAGACTGAGTTAGCACAGGTGGCAGCTTGTCCCTGGGCGGTAGCTTCAGATTCGCGGAAATCCAGCAGGCAGCCGGCCCAAAAGGGCGAGGGCGTACTTGGTACTGACAAAGGCTTCTGCCTCGGAAAAAAACATCACTTCCCACGTTCTTGGTCTCAGTTTGCAGAGCTCCGTGGGCACTCTCAAAGCAGCCCGAGTTGGCACAGGTGGCAGCCTGTCCCTGGGCGGCATCTTCAGATTCCCGGAAATCCAGCAGGCAGCAGGCCACGAAGGGCCGAGGGCCTACCTGGTACTGACAAAGGCTTCTGCCCGGGAAAACAAACCTCAGCACCCTACGTACAGGTCTCAGTTTGCAGAGCTCCATGGGCACTCTCAAAGCTGCCTGAGTAGGCATGGGTGGCAGCTTGTCCCTGGGCGGCATCTTCAGATTCCCGGAAATCCAGAAGGAAGCTGGCTTCGAAGGGCCGTGGGCCTACCTGGTACTGACAAAAGCTTCTGCCCAGGGAAACAAAATTCACCAACACATTTTCCTGGTCTGAGTTTGCAGAGCTCCATGGGCACTCTCAAAGCAGCGCGAGTTGGCACTGGTGGCAGCTTGTCCCTGGGTGGCATCTTGATATTTGTGGAAATCCAAAAGGAAGCTGGCCCCGAAGGGCCGTGGGCCTACCTGGAACAGACAAAGGCTTCTGCCCAGGGAAACAAAATTCGCCAACACACGTTCATGGTCTCAGTTTGCAGAACTCCATGGGCACTCTCAAAGCAGCCTGAGTTGCCACAGGTAGCAGCTTGTCCCTGGGCGGCATCTTGATATTGGCGGAAATCCAGCAGGCAGACGGCCCCGAAGGACTGAGGGCCTACCTGATACTGAGAAAGGCTTCTGCCCGGGAAAAAAAAACCCACCACGCCACGTTCTGGGTCTCAGTTTGCAGAGCTCCATGGGCACTCTCAAAGCAGCCTGAGTTGGCACAGGTGGCAGCTTGTCCCTGGGTGGCATCTTCAAATTCGCGGATATCCTGCAGCCAGACAGCCCAAAAGGGCCGAGGGCCTACCTGGTACTGACAAAGGCTTCTGCCCGGGAAAACAGAACTCACCAACCCACGTTCCTGGTCTCAGTTTGCAGAGCTCCATGGGCACTCTCAAAGCAGCCCGAGTTGGCACAGGTGGCAGCTTGTCCCTGGGCGGCATCTTCAGATTCGTGGAAATCCAAAAGGCTGCCTGCCCCTGAAGAACAAGGGCCTACCTGGTACTGACAAATGCTTCTACCGCGGGAAATAAAACCCACCAACCCACGTTAATGGTCTCACTTTGCAGAGCTCCATGGGCACTCTCAAAGCAGCCCGGGTTGGCACAGGTGGCAGCTTGTCCCTTGGCAGCATCTTCAAATTCGTGGATATCCAGCAGGCAGCCGGCTCCTAAGGGCCGTGGGCCTACCTGGTACTGACAAAGGCTTCTGCCTCGGAAAAAAAACCTCACATCCCACATTCCTGGTCCCAGTTTGCAGAGCACCATGGGCACTCTCAAAGCAGCCTGAGTTGGCACAGGTGGCAGCTTGTCCCTGGGCTGCATCTTGATATTCGTGGAAATCCAAAAGGCTGCCTGCCCCTGAAGAACAAGGGCCTACCTGGTACTGACAAATGCTTCTGCCCGGGGAAAGAAAACTCAGCACCCCATGTTAATGGTCTCAGTTTGCAGAGCTCCATGGGCACTCTCAAAGCAGCTCGAGTTGGCACAGTTGGCAGCCTGTCCCTGGGCGGCATCTTCAGATTCCCGGAAATCCAGAAGGAAGCTGGCTTCGAAGGGCCGTGGGCCTACCTGGTACTGACAAAAGCTTCTGCCCAGGGAAACAAAATTCACCAACACATTTTCCTGGTCTCACTTTGCAGAGCTCCATGGGCACTCTAAAAGCAGCGTGAGTTGGCACGGGTGGCAGCTTGTCCCTGGGCGGCATCTTGATATTGGCTGAAATCCAGCAGGCAACCTGCCCATAAGTGCCAAGGGCCTACCTGGTACTGACAAATACTTCTGCCCGGGGAAATAAAACCCACCAACCCACGTTAATGGTCTCAGTTTTCAGAGCTCCATGGGCACTCTCAAAGCAGCGCGAGTTGGCACGGGTGGCAGCTTGTCCCTAGGCGGCATCTTTAGATACGTGGAAATCTTGCTGCCACCCGGCCCCGAAGGGCAGACGTCCTACCTGGTACTGACAATGGCTTCTGTCCCTGAAAAACAAAATTCGCCAACGCACGTTCCTGGTCTCAGTTTGCAGCGCTCCATTGGCACTCTCAAAGCAGCCCGAGATGCCGCAGGTGGCAGCTTGTCCCTGGGCAGCATCTTCAGATTCGCGAAAACCCAGCAGGCAGCTGGCCCCGAAGGGCGAGGGCCTACCTGGTACTGACAAAGGCTTCTGCCCAGGTAAACTAAGCTCACCACACCACGTGCCTGGTCTCAGTTTGCAGAACTCCATGAGCACACTCAAAGCAGACTGAGTTAGCACAGGTGGCAGTTTGTCCCTGGGCGGTAGCTTCAGATTCGCGGAAATCCAGCAGGCAGCCGGCCCAAAAGGGCGAGGGACTACTTGGTACTGACAAAGGCTTCTGCCTCGGAAAGAAAACTCACTTCCCACGTTCTTGGTCTCAGTTTGCAGAGCTCCGTGGGCACTCTCAAAGCAGCCCGAGTGTGCACAGGTTGCAGCCTGTCGCTGGGCGGCATGTTCAGATTCGCGGAAATCCAGCAGGCAGCAGGCCACGAAGGGCCGTGGGCCTACCTGGTACTGACAAAAGCTTCTGCCCAGGGAAACAAAATTCACCAACACATTTTCCTGGTCTCAGTTTGCAGAGCTCCATGGGCACTCTCAATACAGCGTGAGTTGGCACAGGTGGCAGCTTGTCCCTGGGCGGCATCTTGATATTGGCTGAAATCCAGCAGGCAACCGGCCCATAAGTGCCAAGGGCCTACCTGGTACTGACAAAAGCTTCTGCCTCTCTCGTCGTCTGCATCCTAGCCAAAAGCTTCTCCATGACTTGTCGCCGAGAGAGAAAGTGGGCCAGCACTGCATACATCTACCGATCTTGGTTGACAAGTTCACCCAGTTCTTTGCATCTCGCAGCGCAAAGAGAGCCGCAAGAGTTTCCAGGGAGTGTTGCAGGAGCACTAGCAAGATGCATTGCAAAGTTGTCCAAAAACTTCTTCCATTCGCATGCTAACGTGATTTTCAAAGGCATACGAGTGGCAATCCACCATCCCGCAGCAGTTGGAGAGCTGCGCACACAATGCTGCTGTTGTGCGGCTTGCTGCTTCACCTCCTGCAAGCTGCCGGCTCTCCGTCTAGCGAAGGCGAAAGAGCCGCTTCTTCGCGCACTGCTGCTTGTGCCGGTGGCGGTGCGCTCCGGAGCGCTGCTTCGGGCGAAAGACGCCGGCCAGCGGCACTTCGCTCCGGACAGCTCCGTACCTCCGGCTTCTGCCTCTCTCGTCGTCTGCATCCTAGCCAAAAGCTTCTCCATGACTTCTCGCCGAGAGAGAAAGTTTGCCGGCACTGAAAACATCTTACCATCTTGCTTGACAAGTTCACCCAGTTCTTTGCATCTCGCAGCGCAAAGAGACCCGCAAGAGTTTCCACGGAGTGTTGCAGGAGCACTGGCAAGATGCATTGCAAAGTTGTCCAAAAACTTCTTCCATTCGCATGCTAACGTGATTTTCAAAGGCATACGAGTGGCAATCCACCATCCCGCAGCAGTTGGAGAGCTGCGCACACAATGCTGCTGTTGTGCGGCTTGCTTCTTCACCTGCTGCAAGCTGCCGGCTCTCCGTCTAGCGAAGGCGAAAGAGCCGCTTCTTCGCGCACTGCTGCTTGTGCCGGTGGCGGTGCGCTCCGGAGCGCTGCTTCGGGCGAAAGACGCCGGCCAGCGGCACTTCGCTCCGGACAGCTCCGTACCTCCGGCTTCTGCCTCTCTCGTCGTCTGCATCCTAGCCAAAAGCTTCTCCATGACTTCTCGCCGAGAGAGAAAGTGTGCCGGCACTGCAAACATCTTACCATCTTGCTTGACAAGTTCACCCAGTTCTTTGCATCTCGCAGCGCAAAGAGAGCCGCAAAAGTTTCCACGGAGTGTTGCAGGAGCACTAGCAAGATGCATTGCAAAGTTGTCCAAAAACTTCTTCCATTCGCATGCTAACGTGATTTTCAAAGGCATACGAGTGGCAATCCACCATCCCGCAGCAGTTGGAGAGCTGCGCACACAATGCTGCTGTTGTGCGGCTTGCTGCTTCACCTCCTGCAAGCTGCCGGCTCTCCGTCTGCCGAAGGTGAAAAATCCGCTCCTTCGCGCACTGCTGCTTGTGACGGTCTCGGTGCGCTCCGGAGCGCTGCTTCGGGCGAAAGACGCCGGCCAGCGGCACTTCGCTCCGGACAGCCCCGTACCTCCGGCTTCTGCCTCTGACGTCGTCTGCATCCTAGCCAAAAGCTTCTCCATGACTTCTCGCCGAGAGAGAAAGTGTGCCAGCACTGCAAACACCTACGGATCTTGGTTGACAAGTTCACCCAGTTCTTTGCATCTCGCAGCGCAAAGAGAGCCGCAAGAGTTTCCAGGGAGTGTTGCAGGAGCACTAACAAGATGCATAGCAAAGTTGTCCAAAAACTTCTTCCATTCGCATGCTAACGTGATTTTCAAAGGCATACGAGTGGCAATCCACCATCCCGCAGCAGTTGGAGAGCTGCGCACACAATGCTGCTGTTGTGCGGCTTGCTTCTTCACCTCCTGCAAGCTGCCGGCTCTTCGTCTAGCGAAGGTGAAAAATCCGCTCCTTCGCGCACTGCTGCTTGTGACGGTCTCGGTGCGCTCCGGAGCGCTGCTTCGGGCGAAAGACGCCCGCGTGCGGCACTTCGCTCCGGACAGCCCCGTACCTCCGGCTTCTGCCTCTGACGTCGTCTGCATCCTAGCCAAAAGCTTCTCCATGACTTCTCGCCGAGAGAGAAAGTGTGCCAGCACTGCAAACACCTACGGATCTTGGTTGACAAGTTCACCCAGTTCTTTGCATCTCGCAGCGCAAAGAGAGCCGCAAGAGTTTCCAGGGAGTGTTGCAGGAGCACTAGCAAGATGCATTGCAAAGTTGTCCAAAAACTTCTTCCATTCGCATGCTAACGTGATTTTCAAAGGCATACGAGTGGCAATCCACCATCCCGCAGCAGTTGGAGAGCTGCGCACACAATGCTGCTGTTGTGCGGCTTGCTTCTTCACCTGCTGCAAGCTGCCGGCTCTTCGTCTAGCGAAGGCGAAAGAGCCGCTTCTTCGCGCACTGCTGCTTGTGCCGGTGGCGGTGCGCTCCGGAGCGCTGCTTCGGGCGAAAGACGCCGGCCAGCGGCACTTCGCTCCGGACAGCTCCGTACCTCCGGCTTCTGCCTCTCTCGTCGTCTGCATCCTAGCCAAAAGCTTCTCCATGACTTGTCGCCGAGAGAGAAAGTGTGCCAGCACTGCAAATATCTACCGATCTTGCTTGACGAGTTCACCCAGTTCTTTGCATCTCGCAGCGCAAAGAGAGCCGCAAAAGTTTCCACGGAGTGTTGCAGGAGCACTAGCAAGATGCATTGCAAAGTTGTCCAAAAACTTCTTCCATTCGCATGCTAACGTGATTTTCAAAGGCATACGAGTGGCAATCCACCATCCCGCAGCAGTTGGAGAGCTGCGCACACAATGCTGCTGTTGTGCGGCTTGCTTCTTCACCTGCTGCAAGCTGCCGGCTCTTCGTCTAGCGAAGGCGAAAGAGCCGCTTCTTCGCGCACTGCTGCTTGTGCCGGTGGCGGTGCGCTCCGGAGCGCTGCTTCGGGCGAAAGACGCCGGCCAGCGGCACTTCCCTAAGGACAGCTCCGTACCTCCGGCTTCTGCCTCTCTCGTCGTCTGCATCCTAGCCAAAAGCTTCTCCATGACTTGTCGCCGAGAGAGAAAGTGTGCCAGCACTGCAAACATCTTACCATCTTGCTTGACAAGTTCACCCAGTTCTTTGCATCTCGCAGCGCAAAGAGAGCCGCAAGAGTTTCCAGGGAGTGTTGCAGGAGCACTAACAAGATGCATAGCAAAGTTGTTCAAAAACTTCTTCCATTCGCATGCTAACGTGATTTTCAAAGGCATACGAGTGGCAATCCACCATCCCGCAGCAGTTGGAGAGCTGCGCACACAATGCTGCTGTTGTGCGGCTTGCTTCTTCACCTGCTGCAAGCTGCCGACTCTTCGTCTAGCGAAGGCGAAAGAGCCGCTCCTTCGCGCACTGCTGCTTGTGCCGGTGGCGGTGCGCTCCGGAGCGCTGCTTCGGGCGAAAGACGCCGGCCAGCGGCACTTCGCTCCGGACAGCTCCGTACCTCCGGCTTCTGCCTCTCTCGTCGTCTGCATCCTAGCCAAAAGCTTCTCCATGACTTGTCGCCGAGAGAGAAAGTGTGCCAGCACTGCAAACATCTACCGATCTTGCTTGACAAGTTCACCCAGTTCTTTGCATCTCGCAGCGCAAAGAGAGCCGCAAAAGTTTCCACGGAGTGTTGCAGGAGCACTAGCAAGATGCATTGCAAAGTTGTCCAAAAACTTCTTCCATTCGCATGCTAACGTGATTTTCAAAGGCATACGAGTGGCAATCCACCATCCCGCAGCAGTTGGAGAGCTGCGCACACAATGCTGCTGTTGTGCGGCTTGCTGCTTCACCTCCTGCAAGCTGCCGGCTCTCCGTCTGCCGAAGGTGAAAAATCCGCTCCTTCGCGCACTGCTGCTTGTGACGGTCTCGGTGCGCTCCGGAGCGCTGCTTCGGGCGAAAGACGCCGGCCAGCGGCACTTCGCTCCGGACAGCCCCGTACCTCCGGCTTCTGCCTCTGACGTCGTCTGCATCCTAGCCAAAAGCTTCTCCATGACTTCTCGCCGAGAGAGAAAGTGTGCCAGCACTGCAAACACCTACGGATCTTGGTTGACAAGTTCACCCAGTTCTTTGCATCTCGCAGCGCAAAGAGAGCCGCAAGAGTTTCCACGGAGTGTTGCAGGAGCACTAGCAAGATGCATTGCAAAGTTGTCCAAAAACTTCTTCCATTCGCATGCTAACGTGATTTTCAAAGGCATACGAGTGGCAATCCACCATCCCGCAGCAGTTGGAGAGCTGCGCACACAATGCTGCTGTTGTGCGGCTTGCTGCTTCACCTGCTGCAAGCTGCCGGCTCTTCGTCTAGCGAAGGCGAAAGAGCCGCTTCTTCGCGCACTGCTGCTTGTGCCGGTGGCGGTGCGCTCCGGAGCGCTGCTTCGGGCGAAAGACGCCGGCCAGCGGCACTTCGCTCCGGACAGCTCCGTACCTCCGGCTTCTGCCTCTCTCGTCGTCTGCATCCTAGCCAAAAGCTTCTCCATGACTTCTCGCCGAGAGAGAAAGTGTGCCAGCACTGCAAACATCTACCGATCTTGCTTGACAAGTTCACCCAGTTCTTTGCATCTCGCAGCGCAAAGAGAGCCGCAAGAGTTTCCACGGAGTGTTGCAGGAGCACTAGCAAGATGCATTGCAAAGTTGTCCAAAAACTTCTTCCATTCGCATGCTAACGTGATTTTCAAAGGCATACGAGTGGCAATCCACCATCCCGCAGCAGTTGGAGAGCTGCGCACACAATGCTGCTGTTGTGCGGCTTGCTGCTTCACCTCCTGCAAGCTGCCGGCTCTCCGTCTGCCGAAGGCGAAAGAGCCGCTTCTTCGCGCACTGCTGCTTGTGCCGGTGGCGGTGCGCTCCGGAGCGCTGCTTCGGGCGAAAGACGCCGGCCAGCGGCACTTCGCTCCGGACAGCCCCGTACCTCCGGCTTCTGCCTCTGACGTCGTCTGCATCCTAGCCAAAAGCTTCTCCATGACTTGTCGCCGAGAGAGAAAGTGTGCCAGCACTGCAAACATCTACCGATCTTGCTTGACGAGTTCACCCAGTTCTTTGCATCTCGCAGCGCAAAGAGAGCCGCAAGAGTTTCCAGGGAGTGTTGCAGGAGCACTAGCAAGATGCATTGCAAAGTTGTCCAAAAACTTCTTCCATTCGCATGCTAACGTGATTTTCAAAGGCATGCGAGTAGCAATCCACCATCCCGCAGCAGTTGGAGAGCTGCGCACACAATGCTGCTGTTGTGCGGCTTGCTGCTTCACCTCCTGCAAGCTGCCGGCTCTTCGTCTAGCGAAGGCGAAAGAGCCGCTTCTTCGCGCACTGCTGCTTGTGCCGGTGGCGGTGCGCTCCGGAGCGCTGCTTCGGGCGAAAGACGCCCGCCAGCGGCACTTCGCTCCGGACAGCTCCGTACCTCCGGCTTCTGCCTCTCTCGTCGTCTGCATCCTAGCCTAAATCTTCTCCATGACTTCTCGCCGAGAGAGAAAGTGTGCCAGCACTGCAAACATCTACCGATCTTGCTTGACGAGTTCACCCAGTTCTTTGCATCTCGCAGCGCAAAGAGACCCGCAAGAGTTTCCACGGAGTGTTGCAGGAGCACTAGCAAGATGCATTGCAAAGTTGTCCAAAAACTTCTTCCATTCGCATGCTAACGTGATTTTCAAAGGCATACGAGTGGCAATCCACCATCCCGCAGCAGTTGGAGAGCTGCGCACACAATGCTGCTGTTGTGCGGCTTGCTGCTTCACCTGCTGCAAGCTGCCGGCTCTCCGTCTAGCGAAGGCGAAAGAGCCGCTTCTTCGCGCACTGCTGCTTGTGCCGGTGGCGGTGCGCTCCGGAGCGCTGCTTCGGGCGAAAGACGCCGGCCAGCGGCACTTCGCTCCGGACAGCTCCGTACCTCCGGCTTCTGCCTCTCTCGTCGTCTGCATCCTAGCCAAAAGCTTCTCCATGACTTCTCGCCGAGAGAGAAAGTGTGCCAGCACTGCAAACATCTACCGATCTTGCTTGACGAGTTCACCCAGTTCTTTGCATCTCGCAGCGCAAAGAGAGCCGCAAGAGTTTCCAGGGAGTGTTGCAGGAGCACTAGCAAGATTCATTGCAAAGTTGTCCAAAAACTTCTTCCATTCGCATGCTAACGTGATTTTCAAAGGCATGCGAGTGGCAATCCACCATCCCGCAGCAGTTGGAGAGCTGCGCACACAATGCTGCTGTTGTGCGGCTTGCTGCTTCACCTGCTGCAAGCTGCCGGCTCTTCGTCTAGCGAAGGCGAAAGAGCCGCTTCTTCGCGCACTGCTGCTTGTGCCGGTGGCGGTGCGCTCCGGAGCGCTGCTTCGGGCGAAAGACGCCGGCCAGCGGCACTTCGCTCCGGACAGCTCCGTACCTCCGGCTTCTGCCTCTCTCGTCGTCTGCATCCTAGCCAAAAGCTTCTCCATGACTTCTCGCCGAGAGAGAAAGTGTGCCAGCACTGCAAACATCTACCGATCTTGCTTGACAAGTTCACCCAGTTCTTTCCATCTCGCAGCGCAAAGAGAGCCGCAAGAGTTTCCACGGAGTGTTGCAGGAGCACTAGCAAGATGCATTGCAAAGTTGTCCAAAAACTTCTTCCATTCGCATGCTAACGTGATTTTCAAAGGCATGCGAGTGGCAATCCACCATCCCGCAGCAGTTGGAGAGCTGCGCACACAATGCTACTGTTGTGCGGCTTGCTGCTTCAACTCCTGCAAGCTGCCGGCTCTCCGTCTAGCGAAGGCGAAAGAGCCGCTTCTTCGCGCACTGCTGCTTGTGCCGGTGGCGGTGCGCTCCGGAGCGCTGCTTCGGGCGAAAGACGCCGGCCAGCGGCACTTCGCTCCGGACAGCTCCGTACCTCCGGCTTCTGCCTCTCTCGTCGTCTGCATCCTAGCCAAAAGCTTCTCCATGACTTCTCGCCGAGAGAGAAAGTGTGCCAGCACTGCAAACATCTACCGATCTTGCTTTACGAGTTCACCCAGTTCTTTGCATCTCGCAGCGCAAAGAGAGCCGCAAGAGTTTCCACGGAGTGTTGCAGGAGCACTAGCAAGATGCATTGCAAAGTTGTCCAAAAACTTCTTCCATTCGCCTGCTAACGTGATTTTAAAAGGCATGCGAGTGGCAATCCACCATCCCGCAGCAGTTGGAGAGCTGCGCACACAATGCTGCTGTTGTGCGGCTTGCTGCTTCACCCTCCTGCAAGCTGCCGGCTCTCCGTCTAGCGAAGGCGAAAGAGCCGCTTCTTCGCGCACTGCTGCTTGTGCCGGTGGCGGTGCGCTCCGGAGCGCTGCTTCGGGCGAAAGACGCCGGCCAGCGGCACTTCGCTCCGGACAGCTCCGTACCTCCGGCTTCTGCCTCTCTCGTCGTCTGCATCCTAGCCAAAAGCTTCTCCATGACTTCTCGCCGAGAGAGAAAGTGTGCCAGCACTGCAAACATCTACCGATCTTGCTTGACAAGTTCACCCAGTTCTTTGCATCTCGCAGCGCAAAGAGAGCCGCAAGAGTTTCCAGGGAGTGTTGCAGGAGCACTAGCAAGATGCATTGCAAAGTTGTCCAAAAACTTCTTCCATTCGCATGCTAACGTGATTTTCAAAGGCATACGAGTGGCAATCCACCATCCCGCAGCAGTTGGAGAGCTGCGCACACAATGCTGCTGTTGTGCGGCTTGCTGCTTCACCTCCTGCAAGCTGCCGGCTCTCCGTCTAGCGAAGGCGAAAGAGCCGCTTCTTCGCGCACTGCTGCTTGTGCCGGTGGCGGTGCGCTCCGGAGCGCTGCTTCGGGCGAAAGACGCCGGCCAGCGGCACTTCGCTCCGGACAGCTCCGTACCTCCGGCTTCTGCCTCTCTCGTCGTCTGCATCCTAGCCAAAAGCTTCTCCATGACTTCTCGCCGAGAGAGAAAGTGTGCCAGCACTGCAAACACCTACCGGTCTTGCTTGACAAGTTCACCCAGTTCTTTCCATCTCACAGCGCAAAGAGAGCCGCAAGAGTTTCCACGGAGTGTTGCAGGAGCACTAGCAAGATGCATTGCAAAGTTGTCCAAAAACTTCTTCCATTCGCATGCTAACGTGATTTTCAAAGGCATACGAGTGGCAATCCACCATCCCGCAGCAGTTGGAGAGCTGCGCACACAATGCTGCTGTTGTGCGGCTTGCTGCTTCACCTGCTGCAAGCTGCCGGCTCTCCGTCTGCCGAAGGCGAAAGAGCCGCTTCTTCGCGCACTGCTGCTTGTGCCGGTGGCGGTGCGCTCCGGAGCGCTGCTTCGGGCGAAAGACGCCGGCCAGCGGCACTTCGCTCCGGACAGCTCCGTACCTCCGGCTTCTGCCTCTCTCGTCGTCTGCATCCTAGCCAAAAGCTTCTCCATGACTTCTCGCCGAGAGAGAAAGTGTGCCAGCACTGCAAACATCTACCGATCTTGCTTGACGAGTTCACCCAGTTCTTTGCATCTCGCAGCGCAAAGAGACCCGCAAGAGTTTCCACGGAGTGTTGCAGGAGCACTAGCAAGATGCATTGCAAAGTTGTCCAAAAACTTCTTCCATTCGCATGCTAACGTGATTTTCAAAGGCATGCGAGTAGCAATCCACCATCCCGCAGCAGTTGGAGAGCTGCGCACACAATGCTGCTGTTGTGCGGCTTGCTGCTTCACCTCCTGCAAGCTGCCGGCTCTCCGTCTACCGAAGGCGAAAGAGCCGCTTCTTCGCGCACTGCTGCTTGTGACGGTCTCGGTGCGCCCCCGTGTGGTGCTTCGGGCGAAAGACGCCGGCCAGCGGCACTTCGCTCCGGACAGCTCCGTACCTCCGGCTTCTGCCTCTCTCGTCGTCTGCATCCCAGCCAAAAGCTTCTCCATGACTTTTCGCCGACAGAAATTGGGTGCCAGCACAGCAAACATCTCCCAGTCTTGGCCCTGATTTTTGTCGTGGCTGCGCATTGTTGAAGCATTTATCTTTTTAATAAAGCGACGAATTTTTTTCGAGATGGCTATGATCTCTTCATACTTATCCTTGTGTGGTCAAGACACAGCAACAATAAATTCTTGAGAAAGGAAAAGATCTCGAGAGATATTCCAGTCCATCGGTGTGGCTCAGCTGCTGAAAAAGGGCAAAGCTGAAGAACCTTGCTCATCTTAATTTCTGTGCAGCTCGCAGCAGGCGAAGCATGAGGCAGCCGAGCACCGCGCTTTTGTGCGCTCTTAATAGAATTGCAAAAACTCGCGCAGCTTTTCATCCACACGCACAGTCAGCTTCATTCGCTTTTGCTTCTTGAAAAACTCCCTGCTCTCCTTATATCGGTGTAGATCTTGGTCTCTGGTTCCTGGGACTTTACCCAAGTGTTTGCTGTTTTGTACTTTCTTCTTTGGCAGTCAGGAACTTGTATATATAATCTGGTACATGTTTCTTGGAAAACATTTCCTGTCTAAAAATGATACATAGCTGCAATTTACCCGACTGTATATAACTACTCTTTTACTGTATAAAAAAAGGGTATTAGAATGATACACCAACTGAATTTCAATGATTGAAAAAAGCGTCTTACTTCTTTTTCCTATTCTCTGTATTTCCTTCTCTTTGTTATGTTTCTTTGGCTATTATGTGCGTGCCCAATGGTTTTTCTGTTCCTGTTGTGGGACAGCAAATGTTCAGGCTCTTCTAATTTTGTCACTAATTAAATAATCCATCTTCCCCGCCGGAAAGATGCAGGATGTGTCTCATTTTCACTGCTCCTGTTTTGTTTCCTTATTCTTTTGAATGGCTCCCTGTCTTCCTACTCACACTCTGAGTAACGAATTTCTAATTTTCTTTCCTATCTGCCTTTACCAATTTTTCTCTGACTTGGATGCTATTGAATTAAGCCATGCCAAGTTGAAGAATTGCATCAAGAAGAGTGCTCAATGAAAAAAAAAATTTACTTTTGGGGTTCTATCACAGAAGAGTTCAAAGACTCTTCCCATGTGAAGAATATCTGATGAATATCTTAAAAACTATCATCTCTGTGTAAGTATTTTGCATCCAGTTCTTGCTCTAGTCCTTGCTTTGGCAAATTTGACACAAGTGCGGCATTGTGTGTTTTGCAGCTTCTAGGGAGATGGTTCCAGGTCTTGAGAAAGTCGTGGGCTTTGTCTCAACTTTAGACATCTGAAAATCACCTAGGCATCCCAAAGACTCATTAGAAATACAAATACCTGCAGGGAACCGGAGGTGAGCTTCATCTTGCCATGTGTCTTGAACAGGGTGTTCTATGTGTGAAAGAGATTCTAGTCAGAATTCTGCTCAGTACAGTCCATCAAGTTGAGAGAATTGATCATTTTAATCTGGGCTTTATATCCACAGAGGCTGAAGGTGTCTCCATGCTCCAGTGCCTATCAGTCTTCTCAAATATTTCAATCCATGAGTTGAATTCTAGCAGCAAAAACTTTTCTCCAGGTGACCTTTACCAAGAGACTCAATGTTAGGTGGAATCAAACAACTCCTTTTTTGTCCATTTTATCGAAAGTGATCTTAAAGATTCAATCCATATGCTTAGGTGAGAGAAATCCTACCATTGGCAGATGGCATGTATTGGCCAGTATTGACAGCAGAAAGAAGCAAAAAAGCATGCAAAAAAGTGCTGAATGCAGTAAGCAGACCATCAAGCAAACCGGTGGAAAAATAGTTGCTTTGTATGTAAGATGAATCGGAGAGATACATATGGAGTTCTTCATGATGTTTTTCATTGACATTTAAAATAGGAAAGAGGCTAAAACTATGATGGAAGGGATTAATTGCTTGATGTTAGAGTATTTCTTTAGAGAGACGTACCAAGTGAATACATGTTTAACCAGTTATCGGCTTCCCATCAGCAATGGGTGCACTTTAATTGCCTTTAAAAGCTGTAATGAAATACTTTTTAAAGCAATTTTTTCCCCTTATCTTTGCAAGAGCTTTTTTCTGTTATTTTTGAAAAATAGGAAACATTTCCAGTAAAGGATCAACGGGCTGCTCTGTCATTTAATATTAGAAAACACTTATGGTATACTTTCTAGAAGAAAAAGTACCTAAAAAAAGGAGTATTCCCATTATGCTTGTAAAATATTTTTCCAACCATAAGAAAATCAAAAATTATACTATTTCAAGGATCCCACACTCCTAGAACACATTCATTTAACACACTCATAATTTATGAAACACAGCTTGTAATTAGACCTTTAAGAGTCAAACAGAGCGTTGTATCCACAGGCACTGTCAGAGCAGCCTGACACAGTTGGCACAGGTGGCAGGTTGTACGTGAGCTAGATCTTGATCAATGCGGCATTAGAGCAGCCAACCGGGGCCTGCACGCAAAGCCCTTCCAAAAAATGTGGTGCGCTTTTTCCCAGGGAAACCAAACTCACCACCAAACCTTCCTGGTCTCAGGCCCCAAATGGCCACAAAAGTACTGTGCGGGCAACAGCCCAGGAAAAAAAAATCAACACCTCACCGTCTAGGTCACAGTTTGCACAGCTCTGTGGGCACTGTGCAAGCACCCAACGTTGGCACAGCTATCAGCCTTTAATTGGACGGCATCCAGATTAATACAGAAATCGAGCAGGCACCAAGCATCAACGTGCTTAGGGACACCTAGGTATTGTGCATTATACTGCCCAAGGAGAAAAAAACCCACCACCCCAAGTTCGTAGTCTCAGTTTGAAGAGTTCCGTGGGCACTCTCAAAGCAGCCAGAGCTAGCACAGGTGGCAGCTTGTCCCTGAGAGGCATCTTGATATTCGTGGATATCTAGGAGGCAACAGGCCCCTTAGGGCCGAGGGCCTACCTGGTACTGACAAAGGCTTCTTCCGAGAAAAACAAAGCTCACCATCCCACGATGCTGGACTCAGTTTGTAGAACTCCATGGGCACTCTCAAAGCAGCCCGAGTTGGCACAGGTGGCAGCTTGACCCGGGACGGCACCGTGATATTCGGGGAAATCCAGCGGGGAGCCGGCCGCTAAGGGTGGAGGGCCGACCTAGTACAGAGAAAGTCTTCTACCCAGCAAAACAAGACACACTACACGACATTCCAGGCCACAGTTTCAAGAGCTCCATGGGCACTCTCAAAGCAGCGCGAGTTGGCACAGGTGGCAGCTTGTCCCTGGGCGGCATCTTTTTATTCGGGGAAATCCAGCCTGCAACCGGACCCATAGGGCCGAAGGTCTACCTGGTACTGACAAAGGCTTCTGCCCGGGAAATGCAACTCAGAACCCCACGGTCCCGGTCTCAGTTTGCAGAGCTCCGTGGGCACTCTCAAAGCAGCCCGAGTTGGCACAAGGGGCAGCTTGTCCCTGGGCGGCATCTTGATATTCGTGGAAATCCAGCAGGCAGCCAGCCATGAAGGGCCGAGGGCCTACCTGGTACTTACAAAGGCTTCTGCCGCGGAAAACCAAAACTCAACACCCCACGTTCCTGGTTTCTGTTTGTAGAGCTCCATGGGTACTCTCAAAGCAGCCCGAGTTGGCACAAGGGGCAGCTTGTTCCAGGGCGGCCTCTAGATATGCGTGGAAATCCAGCAGGCAGACTGCCTCTAAGGGCCGATGTCCTACTTGGTACTGACAAACGGTTCTGCCCGGGAAAACAAAACCCATAACCCCACATACTTTGTCTCAGTTTGAAGAGCTCCGTGGGCACTCTCAAAGCAGCCCGAGTTGGCACAGGTGGCAGCTTGTCCCTGGGCAGCATCTTGATATTCATGGAAATCCAGCAGTCTGCCTGCCCTTAAGGACCAAGGGCTTACCTGGCACTGCAAATGTTTCTGCCCGGAGAAACAAAATTCAGCACACCAGGTTCATGGTCTCAGTTTGCAGAGCTCCATGGGCACTCTCAAATCAGCCCGAGTTGGCACAGGTGGCAGCTTGTCCCTGGGCAGCATCTTGATATTCGTGGAAATCTTGCTGCCAGCCTGCCCCTAAGGAACAAGGGCCTACCTGGTACTGAGAGAGACTTCTGCCCGGGAAAACAAAACCCACCACCCCACGTTCCTCGTCTCAGTTTCCAGAGCTCCATGGGCACTCTCAAAGCAGCCCGAATTTTCACAGGTGGCAGCTTGTCCCTGGGCGGCATCTTGATATTCGTGGAAGTCTTGCTGCCAGCCTGCCCCTAAGGGCCGAGGGCCTACCTGGTACTTACAATGGCTTCTGCCCGGGGAAACAAAACCCATAACCCCATGTACCCTGTCTCAATTTTTAGAGCTCTGTGGGCACTCTCAAAGAAACCCCAGTTGGCACAGGTGGCAGCTAGTCCCTGGGTGGAATCTTGATATTAGTGGAAATCCAGCAGGCAGACAGCCCTTAAGGACCAAGGGCCTACCTGGCACTGCAAATGCTTCTGACCGGGGAAACAAAACTCACAACCCCACGTTCATGGTCTCAGTTTGCAGAGCTCCGTGGGCACTCTGAAAGTAGCCCGAGTGTGCACAGAAGGCAGCTTTCCCTGGACGGCATCTTGATATTTGTGGAAATCTTGCTGCCAGCCTGCACCTAAGGAACAAGGGCCCTACCTGGTACAGAGAGAGGCTTCTGCCCGGGAAAACAAAACCCACCACCCTACGTTCCTGGACTCAGTTTGCAGAGCTCCGTGGGCAGTCTCAAAGCAGCCCGAGTTGGCACAGGTGGCAGCT
The DNA here is from genome assembly GCF_015832195.1 of Motacilla alba alba. Lineage (NCBI taxonomy): Eukaryota > Metazoa > Chordata > Aves > Passeriformes > Motacillidae > Motacilla > Motacilla alba. The sequence continues at coordinate 100,304 of NW_024037700.1, forward strand.
TGCCACTGGGTGGCATCTTGATATTCGGGGAAATCCAGCAGGCAGCCAGGCCAGAAGGGCCGAGGGCCTACCTGGTACTGACAAAGGCTTCTGCCCGGGAAAAAAATAACTCACCACCCCACGTTCCTGGTTTCTGCTTGCAGAGCTCCGTGGGCACTCTCAAAGCAGCCCGAGTTGGCACAGGTGGCAGCTTGTCCCTTGGCGGCCTATTGATATTCGTGGAAATCCAGCGGGCTGCCTGCCCCGAAGGGCCGAGGCCCTACCTGGTACTGCAAATGCTTCTGCCCGGGAAAACAAAACCCACAACCCTACGTTCCTAATCTCAGTTTGCAGAGCACCGTGGGCACTCTCAAAGCAGCGCGAGTTGGCACAGGTGGCAGCTTGTCCCTGGCAGCATCTTGATATTCGTGGAAATCTTGCTGCCAGGCTGTCCCTAAGGAACAAGGGCCTACCTGGTACTGACAGAGGCTTCTGCCCGGGAAAAGAAAACTCACCACCCCACGTTCCACATCTCAGTTTGCAGAGCTCCGTGGGCACTCTCAAAGCAGCCCGAGTTGGCACAGGTGGCAGCTTGTCCCTTGGCGGCATCTTGATATTCGTGGAAATCCAGCAGGCAGCCGACCCCGAAGGGCCTAGGGCCCACATGGTACTGACAAAGGCATCTGCCCGGGGAAACAAAACCCACCAGCCCACTCTCCTGGCCTCAGTTTGCAGAGCTCAGTGGGTACTCTCAAAGTAGCGCGAGTTGGCACAGGTGGCAGCTTGTTCCTGGGCAGCATCTTGATATTCGTGGAAATCTTGCTGCCAGCCTGCCCCTAAGGAACAAGGGCCTACCTGGTACTGAGAGAGGCTTCTGCCCGGGAAAACAAAACCCACCACCCTACGTTCCTGGTCTCAGTTTGCAGAGCTCCGTGGGCACCCTCAAAGCAGCGCGAGTTGGCACAAGTGGCAGCTTGTCCCTGGGCAGCATCTTGATATTCTTGGAAATCCAGCAGGCAGCCGGCCCTGAAGTTCCGAGAGCCTACATGGTACTGACAAATGCTTCTGCCCGGGGAAACAAAACTCACCAACGCACGTTCCTGTTCTCATTTTGCAGAGCACCATGGGCACTCTCAAAGCAGCCCGAGTTTGCACAGGTGGCAGCTTGTCCCTGGGGGGAAACATGATTTTCGTGGAAATCCTGGTGCCAGACTCCCCCAAAGGGCCGAGGGCCTACCTGGTACTGATAGAGGCTTCAGCCCGGGAAAACAAAACCCACAACCCTACGTTCCTGGTCTCAGTTTGCCGAGCTCCGTGGGCACACTCAAAACAGCGCGAGGTGGCACAAGTGGCAGCTTGTCTCCGGGCAGCATCTTGATATTCGTGAAAATTCAGCCGGCAGCCTGCCCCTGAGGAACAAGGGCCCTCCTGGTACAGACAAAGGCATCTGCCCGGGGAAACAATACCCACCACCCCACGTTCCACATCTCAGTTTGCAGAGCCTCGTGGGCACCCTCAAAGAAGCCCGAGTGGGCACAGGTGGCAGCTTGTCCCTGGGCGGCATCTTGATATTCGTGGAAATCCAGCAGGCAGCCTGCCCTTAAAGACCAAGGGCCTACCTGGTACTGAGAGAGGCTTCTGCCCGGAGAAACAAAACTCAGCACCTCACGTTTCAAGTCTCAGTTTGCAGAGCTCCATGGGCACTCTCAAAGCAGCGCGAGTTGGCACAGGTGGCAGCTTGTATCTGGGCAGCATCTTGATATTCGTGGAAATCTTGCTGCCAGTCTGCCCCTAAGGAACAAGGGCCTACCTGTTACTGAGAGAGGCTTCTGCCCAGGAAAACAAAACCCACAACCCTACGTTCCTGGTCTCAGTTTGCAGAGCTCCGTGGGCACCATCAAAGCAGCGCGAGTTGGCACAGGTGGCAGCTTGTCCCTGGGCAGCATCTTGATATTCGTGGAAATCCAGCAGGCAGCCTGCCTCTAAGGGCTGAGGGCCTACTTGGTACTGTCAAAGGCTTCTGCCCGGGAAAACAAAACCCATAACCCCACGTTCTTTCTCTCAGTTTGCAGAGCTCCATGGGCACTCTCAAAGCAGCCCGAGTTGGCACAGGTGGCAGCTTGTCCCTGGGCGGCATCTTGATATTCGTGGAAATCTTGCAGCCAGCCGGCCCCAAAGGGCCAAGGGCCTACCTGGTACTGAGAGAGGCTTCTGCCCGGGAAAACAAAACCCAGCACCCCACGTTCCTGGTCTCAGTTTGCAGAGCACCATGGGCACTCTCAAAGCAGCGCGAGTTGGCACAGGTGGCAGCTTGTCCCTGGGCAGCATCTTGATATTCGTGGAAATTGAGCCGGCAGCCTGCCCTCAAGGACCAAGGACCTACATGGCACTGCAAATGCTTCTGCCCGGAGAAACAAAACTCAGAACCCCAGGTTCATGGTCTCAGTTTGCAGAGCTCCATGGGCACTCTCAAAGCAGCCCGAGTTGGCACAGGTGGCAGCTTGTCCCTGGGCAGCATCTTGATATTCGTGGAAATCTTGCTGCCAGCCTGCCCCTGAGGAGCAAGGGCCTACCTGGTACTGAGAGAGGCTTCTGCCCGGGAAAACAAAACCCACCACCCCACGTTCCTGGTCTCAGTTTGCAGAGCTCCATGGGCACCTTCAAAGCAGCGCGAGTTGGCACAGGTGGCAGCTTGTCCCTTGGCGGCCTATTGATATTCGTGGAAATCCAGCGGGCTGCCTGCCCCGAAGGGCCGAGGCCCTACCTGGTACTGCAAATGCTTCTGCCCGGGAAAACAAAACCCACAACCCTACGTTCCTAATCTCAGTTTGCAGAGCACCGTGGGCACTCTCAAAGCAGCGCGAGTTGGCACAAGTGGCAGCTTGTCTCCGGGCAGCATCTTGATATTCGTGAAAATTCAGCCGGCAGCCTGCCCCTGAGGAACAAGGGCCCTCCTGGTACTGACAAAGGCATCTGCCCGGGGAAACAATACCCACCACCCCACGTTCCACATCTCAGTTTGCAGAGCTCGTGGGCACCCTCAAAGAAGCCCGAGTGGGCACAGGTGGCAGCTTGTCCCTGGGCGGCATCTTGATATTCGTGGAAATCCTGCAGGCAGCCGGCCCCCAAGGGCCAAGGGCCGACCTGGTACTGAGAGAGGCTTCTGCCCGGGAAAACAAAACCCACCACCCCACGTTCCTGGTCTCAGTTTGCAGAGCACCATGGGCACTCTCAAGGCAGCGCGAGTTGGCACAGGTGGCAGCTTGTCCCTGGGCAGCATCTTGATATTCATGGAAATCCAGCAGGCAGCCTGCCCTTAAAGACCAAGGGCCTACCTGGTACTGAGAGAGGCTTCTGCCCGGAGAAACAAAACTCAGCACCTCACGTTTCAAGTCTCAGTTTGCAGAGCTCCATGGGCACTCTCAAAGCAGCGCGAGTTGGCACAGGTGGCAGCTTGTATCTGGGCAGCATCTTGATATTCGTGGAAATCTTGCTGCCAGTCTGCCCCTAAGGAACAAGGGCCTACCTGTTACTGAGAGAGGCTTCTGCCCAGGAAAACAAAACCCACAACCCTACGTTCCTGGTCTCAGTATGCAGAGCTCCGTGGGCACCATCAAAGCAGCGCGAGTTGGCACAAGGGGCAGCTTGTCCCTGGGCAGCATCTTGATATTCGTGGAAATCCAGCAGGCAGAGTGCCTCTAAGGGCTGAGGGCCTACTTGGTACTGACAAAGGCTTCTGCCCGGGAAAACAAAACCCATAACCCCACATACTTTCTCTCAGTATGAAGAGCTCCATGGGCACTCTCAAAGCAGCCCGAGTTGGCACAGGTGGCAGCTTGTCCCTGGGCGGCACCTTGACATTCGTGGAAATCCAGCAGGGAGCCGGCCCCAAAGGGCCAAGGGCCTACCGGGTACTGACAAAGGCTTCTGCCCTGGAAAACAAAACCCAGCACCCCACATTTCTGGTCTCAGTTTGCAGAGCACCATGGGCACTCTCAAAGCAGCGCGAGTTGGCACAGGTGGCAGCTTGTCCCTGGGCAGCATCTTGATATTCGTGGAAATTGAGCCGGCAGCCTGCCCTCAAGGACCAAGGACCTACATGGCACTGCAAATGCTTCTGCCCGGAGAAACAAAACTCAGAACCCCAGGTTCATGGTCTCAGGTTGCAGAGCTCCATGGGCACTCTCAAAGCAGCCCGAGTTGGCACAGGTGGCAGCTTGTCCCTGGGCAGCATCTTGATATTCGTGGAAATCTTGCTGCCAGCCTGCCCCTGAGGAGCAAGGGCCTACCTGGTACAGAGAGAGGCTTCTGCCCGGGAAAACAAAACCCACAACCCTACGTTCCTGGTCTCAGTTTGCAGAGCTCCATGGGCACCTTCAAAGCAGCGCGAGTTGGCACAGGTGGCAGCTTGTCCCTTGGCGGCCTATTGATATTCGTGGAAATCCAGCAGGCAGCCTGCCCTTAAGGACCAAGGGCCTACCTGGTACTGAGAGAGGCTTCTGCCCGGAGAAACAAAACTCAGCACCTCACGTTTCTGGTCTCAGTTTGCAGAGCTACATGGGCACTCTCTAAGCAGCCGAGTTGGCACAGGTGGCAGCTTGTCCCTGGGCAGCATCTTGATATTCCAGGAAATCCAGCAGGCAGAGTGCCTCTAAGGGCTGAGGGCCTACTTGGTACTGACAAAGGCTTCTGCCCGGGAAAACAAAACCCATAACCCCTCATACTTTCTCTCAGTATGAAGAGCTCCATGGGCACTCTCAAAGCAGCCCGAGTTGGCACAGGTGGCAGCTTGTCCCTGGGCGGCATCTTGACATTCGTGGAAATCCAGCAGGGAGCCGGCCCCAAAGGGCCAAGGGCCTACCGGGTACTGACAAAGGCTTCTGCCCTGGAAAACAAAACCCAGCACCCCACATTTCTGGTCTCAGTTTGCAGAGCTACATGGGCACTCTCAAAGCAGCGCGAGTTGGCACAGGTGGCAGCTTGTCCCTGGGCAGCATCTTGATATTCGTGGAAATTGAGCCGGCAGCCTGCCCTTAAGGACCAAGGGCCTACATGGCACTGCAAATGCTTCTGCCCGGAGAAACAAAACTCAGCACCCCAGGTTCATGGTCTCAGTTTGCAGAGCCCCATGGGCACTCTCAAAGCAGCCCGAGTTGGCACAGGTGGCAGCTTGTCCCTGGGCAGCATCTTGATATTCGTGGAAATCCAGCAGGCAGCCTGCCCCTGAGGAACAAGGGCCTACCTGGTACAGAGAGAGGCTTCTGCCCGGGAAAACAAAACCCACAACCCTACGTTCCTGGTCTCAGTTTGCAGAGCTCCATGGGCACCTTCAAAGCAGCGCGAGTTGGCACAGGTGGCAGCTTGTCCCTGGGCAGCATCTTGATATTCTTGGAAATCCAGCAGGCAGCCTGCCCCTGAGGAACAAGGTCCGACCTGGTACTGACAAATAATTCTGCCCTGGAAAACAAAACCCAGCACCCCAAGTTTCTGGTCTCAGGTTGCAGAGCTCCATGGGCACTCTCAAAGCAGCGTGAGTTGGCACAGGTGGCAGCTTGTCCCTGGGCGGAATCTTGATTTTCGTGGAAATCCTGGTGCGAGCATCCCCCTAAGGGCCGAGGGCCTCCCTGGTACTGCAAATGCTTCTGCCCGGGAAAACAAAACCCACAACCCTACGTTCCTGGTCTCAGTTTGAAGAACTCTGTGGGCACTCTCAAAGCAGCCTGAGTTGGCACAGGTGGCAGCTTGTCCCAGGGCGGCATCTTGATATTCGTGGAAATCTTGCTGCCAGGCTGTCCCTAAGGAACAAGGGCCTACCTGGTACTGACAGAGGCTTCTGCCCGGGAAAAGAAAACTCACCACCCCACGTTCCTGGTCTCAGTTTGCAGAGCTCCGTGGGCACTTTCAAAGCAGCCCGAGTTGGCACAGGTGTCAGCTTGTCCCTGGGCGGCATCTTGATATTCGTGGAAATCTTGCTGCCAGCCTGCTCCTAAGGAACAAGGGCCTACCTGGTACAGAGAGAGGCTTCTGCCCGGGAAAACAAAACCCACAACCCTACGTTCCTGGTCTCAGTTTGCAGAGCTCTGTGGGCACATTCAAAGCAGCGCGAGATGGCACAAGTGGCAGATTGTGTCTGGGCAGCATCTTGATATTCGTGGAAATTCAGCCGGCAGCCTGCCCCTGAGGAACAAGGGCCCTCCTGGTACTGACAAAGGCTTCTGCACGGGAAAACAAAACCCACCACCCCACGTTCCACATCTCAGTTTGCAGAGCTCCGTGGGCACTCTCAAAGCAGCCCGAGTTGGCACAGGTGGCAGCTTGTCCCTGGGCGGCATCTTGATATTCGTGGAAATCCTGCAGGCAGCAAGCCCCCAAGGGCCAAGGGCCTACCTGGTACTGACAAAGGCTTCTGCCCGGGAAAACAAAACCCACCAGCCCTCCTTCCTTGTGTCAGTTTGCAGAGCTCTGTGGGCACTTTCAAAGCAGTAGAAGTTGGCACAGGTGGCAGCTTGTCCCTGGGCAGCATCTTGATATTCGTGGAAATCTTGCTGCCAGCCTCCCCCAAAGGGCCGAGGGCCTACCTGGTACTGAGAGAGACTTCTGCCTGGGATAACAAAACCCACAAACCTACGTTCCTGGTCTCAGTTTGCAGAGCTCCGTGGGCACTCTCAAAGCAGCGCGAGTTGGCACAAGTGGAAGCTTGTCCCTGGGCAGCATCTTGATATCCTTGGAAATCCAGCCGGCAGCCTGCCCCTGCGGAATAAGGACCCTCCTCGTACTGACAAAAGCTTCTGCCCGTGGAGACAAAATCCACCACCCCACGTTCCTTGTCTCAGTTTGCAGAGCTCCGTGGGCACTCTCAAAGCAGCCCGAGTGGGCACAAGTGGCAGCTTGTCCCTGGGCAGCATCTTGATATTCTTGGAAATCCAGCCGGCAGCCTGCCCCTGCGGAACAAGGGCCCTCCTGGTACTGACAAAAGCTTCTGCCTGGGGAAACAAAATCCACCACCCCACGTTCCACATCACAGTTTGCAGAGCTCCGTGGGCACTCTCAAAGCAGCCGGAGTTGGCACAGGTGGCAGCTTGTCCCTGGGCAGCATCTTGATATTCGTGGAAATCCAGCAGGCAGCCGGCCCTGAAGTTCTGAGAGCCTACCTGGTACTGACAAATGCTTCTGCCCGGGGAAAAAAAACACACCAACGCACGTTCCTGGTCTCAGTTTGCAGAGCCCCGTGGGCACTCTCAAAGCAGCGCGAGTTGGCACAGGTTGCAGCTTGTCCCTGGGCGGAAACTTGATTTTCGTGGAAATCCCGCTGCCAGCCTCCCCCAAAGGGCCGAGGGCCTACCTGATACTGCAAATGTTTCTGCCCAGGAAAACAAAGCCCACAAACCCACGTTCCTGGTCTCAGTTTGAAGAACTCCGGGGGCACTCTCAAAGCAGCCCGAGTTGGCACAGGTGTCAGCTTGTCCCTGGGCGGAAACTTGATTTTCGTGGAAATCCTGGTGCCAGCCTCCCCCAAAGGGCCGAGGGCCTACCTGGTACTGCAAATATTTCTGCCCGGGAAAACAAAACCCACAAACCTACGTTCCTGGTCTCAGTTTGAAGAACTCCGTGGGCACTCTCAAAGCAGCCCGAGTTGGCACAGGTGGCAGCTTGTCCCTGGGTGGCATCTTGATATGCGTGGAAATCCAGCAGGCAGACTGCCTCTGAGGGCTGAGGGCCTACTTGGTACTGACAAAGGCTTCTGCCCGGGAAAACAAAACCCACTACCCCACGTTCCTCGTCGCAGTTTGCAGAGCTCCGTGGGCACACTCTAAGCAGCCCGAATTGGAACATGTGGCAGCTTGTCCCTGGGTGGCATCTTGATATTTGTGGAAATCCAGCAGGCAGCCGGCCACCTATGGGCCGAGGGCCTACCTGGTTCTGTAGATTCTTCTGCCTGGGGAAAGAAAAGCGTCCACCCCACGTTCCTGGTCTCAGTTTGCAGAGCTCGATGGGCACTCTCTAAGCTATCCGAGTTGCCACAGGTGGCAGCATGTCCCTGGGCAGCATCTTGATATTCGTGGAAATAGGCTGCTAGCCGACACATGAGACTTCCTGTTACTGACAAACCTGCTGCCCGGGGAATAGAAAACCCACTACCCGACGTTCCTGGTCTCAGTTTGCAGAGATCTGTGGGCACTCTAAAGCAGTACAAGTTGCCACATGTGGCTGCATGTCCCTGGGCGGCATCTTGATATTCGTGGAAATCCAGCAAGCAACCGTCCCCGAAGGACCAAGGGCCTACCTGGTACTGACAAAGGCATCTGCCCGGGGAAACAAAACTCACCAGCCGACGTTCCAGGTCTCAGTTTGCAGAGCTCCATGGGCACTATCTAAGCTACCCGAGTTGGCACAGGTGGCAGCTTGTCCCTGGGCAGCATCTTGATATTCGTGGAAATCCAGCGGGCAGCCGGCCACGAAGGGCTGAGGGCCTACCTGGTACTGACAAAGGCTTCTGTCCAGGAAAACAAAACCTGCCGCCCCACGTTCCGAGTCTCAGTTTTCAGAGATCCATGGGCACTCTCTAAGCTACCCGAATTGGCACAGGTGGCAGCTTGTCCCTGGGCGGCATCTTGATCTTCATGAAAATCCAGTAGGTAGCGAGCCCGTAAGGTCCGAGGACCTACATGCACAGACAAATGCTTCTGCCCAGGGAAATCCAACTCACCACCCCACCTTCCTAATCTCAGTTTGCAGAGCTCCATGGGCACTCTCAAAGCAGCCCAAATTGAAACAGGCGGCAGCTTGTCCCTGGGCAGCATCTTGATATTAGTGGAAATCCCGCAGGCAGCTGGCCCCGAAGAACCAATGGCCTACCTGGTACTGCAGATTCTTCTGCCTGGGGAAAGAAAAGCGTCCACCCCACGTTCCTGGTCTCAGTTTGCAGTGCTCCATGGACACTATCTAAGCTGCCCGAGTTGGCACAAGTGGCAGCTGGTCCCTGGGCGGCATCTTGAGTATTCCTGGAAATCTGGCGAGCAGCCAGCCCGGAAAGGCCGAGGGCCTACCTGGTACTGACAAAGGCTTCTGCCCGGGAAAACAAAACCCACCACCCCACGTTCCTTGTCTCAGTTTGCAGAGCTCCATGGGCACCCTCAAAGCAGCCCGAATTGGAACAGGTGGCAGCTTGACCCTGGGCGACATCTTGATATTCGGGGAAATTCAGCAGGCAGCCGGCCCCTAATGGCTGAGGTCCTAAATGTACTGAGAAAGGCTTCTGCCCGGGAAAAGAAAATCCACCACCCCACAGTCTTTGTCTCAGTTTGCAGAGCTCCATGGGCACTCTCAAAGCAGCCAGATTTGGCACAGATGGCATCTCGTCCCTGTGAAAAATCTTGAATATTGCAGAAATCTCGCAAGCTGCCAGCATCATCATGCTGTTGGCCACCAAAGTATTTTTCGAGCTTCAGCCCAGGGAAGCAGAAGTTAACACCCAACGTTCCACATCTCAGTTTGCAGAGCTCCATGGGCACTGTCCTTGATGGGCGCGTTGTCAGAGGTGGCAGCTTGTCCCTGGGCGGCATCTTGATATTCGTGGAAATCCAGCAAGCAACCGGCCCCGAAAGGCTGAGGTCCTACCTGGTACCGACAAAAACATCTGCCCAGGGAAACAAAACCCACCACCCCACGTTCCTCGTCACAGTTTGCAGTGCTCCGTGGGCACTCTCTAAGCAGCCCGAATTGGAACAGGTGGCAGCTTGTCCCTGGGTGGCATCTTGATATTCGTGGAAATCCAGCGGGCAGCCGGCCCCGAAGGGCCGAGGGCCTACCTGGTTCTGCAGATTCTTCTGCCTGGGGAAAGAAAAGCGTCCACCCCACGTTCCTGGTCTCAGTTTGCAGAGCTCCATGGGCACTCTCTAAGCTACCCGAGTTGCCACAGGTGGCAACTTCTCCCTGGGCGGCATCTTGATATTTGTGGAAATCCAGCAGGCAGCTGGCCACAAAGGGCCGAGGGCCTACCTGGTACAGAAAAAGGCTTCTGCCCGGGAAAACAAAACCCACCAGCCCACGTTCCTGGTCTCAGTTTGCAGAGCTCCCTGGGAACACTCAAAGCAGCGCGAATTGGCACAAGTGGTAGCTTGTCCCTTTGTAGCATCTTGATATTTGTGGAAATCCAGCGAGCAGCCGGCCCCGGAGGGACAAGGGCCTACCTGGTACTGACAAATGCTTCTGCCCGGGAAAAGAAAACTCAGCACCCCACGTTCCTTGTCTCAGTTTACAGAGCTCCATGGGCAGTCTCAAAGCAGCACGAGTTGGCACAGGTGGCAGCTTGTCCCAGGCCGGCATCTTGATATTCGTGGAAATCCAGCAGGCAACCGGCCCCGAAACACTGAGTGCCTATCTGGTACAGACAAAGGCTTCTGCCCGGGAAAACAAAACCCACCTGCCCACGTTCCTAATCTCAGTTTGCAGAGCTCCATGGGCACTCTGAAAGCAGACCGAGTTGGCACAGGTGGCAGCTTGTCCCTCGGCGGCATCTTGATATTTGTGGAAATCCAGCAGGCAGCCGGCCCCGAAGGGCCGAGGGCCTACCTGGTACTGACAAAGGCTTCTGCCCGGGAAAAGAAAACTCAGCACCCCACGTTCCTTGTCTCAGTTTACAGAGCTCCATGGGCACTCTCAAAGAAGCCCGAGTTGGCACAGGTGGCAGCTTTTCTCTGGGCGGCACCTTGATATTCGTGGAAATCCTGCAGCCAGACGGCCCCTAAGGGCCGAGGGCCTACCTGGTACTGACAAAGGCATCTGACCGGGGAAACAAAACCCACCAGCCCTCCTTCCTTGTCTCAGTTTGCAGAGCTCTGTGGGCACTTTCAAAGCAGTAGAAGTTGGCACAGGTGGCAGCTTGTCCCTGGGCAGCATCTTGATATTGGTGGAAATGCAGCAGGCAACCGGCCCCGAAGCACTGAGTGCCTATCTGGTACTGACAAAGGCATCTGCCCGGGGAAACAAAACCCACCAGCCCCACCTTCCTTGTCTCAGTTTGCAGAGCTCCGTGGGCACTCTCAAAGCAGCCCGAATTGGAACAGGTGGCAACTTGACCCTGGGCGACATCTTGATATTCGTGGAAATCCAGCAGGCAGCCGGCCTCGAAAGGCTGAGGGCCTACATGTACTGAGAAAGGCTTCTGTCCGGGAAAACAAAATCCACCACCCCACGTTCCTTGTCTCAGTTTGCAGAGCTCCATGGGCACTCTCAAAGCAGCCAGATTTGGCACAGATGGCATCTTGTCCCTGTGAAAAATCTTGAATATTGCAGAAATCTCGCAAGCTGCCAGCATCATCATGCTGTTGGCCACCAAAGTATTTTTCGAGCTTCAGCCCAGGGAAGCAGAAGTCAACACCAAACGTTCCACATCTCAGTTTGCAGAGCTCCATGGGCACTGTCTTTGATGGGCGCGTTGTCAGAGGTGGCAGCTTGTCCCTGGGCGGCATCTTGATATTCGTGGAAATCCAGCAAGCAACCGGCCCCGAAAGGCTGAGGTCCTACCTGGTACCGACAAAAACATCTGCCCAGGGAAACAAAACCCACCACCCCACGTTCCTCGTCACAGTTTGCAGAGCTCCGTGGGCACTCTCTAAGCAGCCCGAATTGGAACAGGTGGCAGCTTGTCTCTGGGCAGCATCTTGATATTCGTGGAAATCCAGCGGGCAGCCGGCCCCGAAGGGCCGAGGGCCTACCTGGTTCTGCAGATTCTTCTGCCTGGGGAAAGAAAAGCGTCCACCCCACGTTCCTGGTCTCAGTTTGCAGAGCTCCATGGGCACTCTCTAAGCTACCCGAGTTGGCACAGGTGGCAACTTCTCCCTGGGGGGCATCTTGATATTTGTTGAAATCCAGCAGGCAGCCGGCCACAAAGGGCCGAGGGCCTACCTGGTACAGAAAAAGGCTTCTGCCCGGGAAAACAAAACCCACCACCCCACGTTCCTGGTCTCAGTTTGCAGAGCTCCCTGGGAACACTCAAAGCAGCACGAATTGGCACAAGTGGCAGCTTGTCCCTTTGCAGCATCTTGATATTTGTGGAAATCCAGCGAGCAGCCGGCCCCGAAGGGACAAGGGCCTACCTGGTACTGACAAATGCTTCTGCCCGGGAAAAGAAAACTCAGCACCCCACATTCCTTGTCTCAGTTTACAGAGCTCCATGGGCAGTCTCAAAGCAGCACGAGTTGGCACAGGTGGCAGCTTTTCTCTGGGCGGCATCTTGATATTCATGGAAATCCAGCGGGCAGCCCGCCCCGAAGGGCCGAGGGCCTACGTGGTTCTGCAGATTCTTCTGCCTGGGGAAAGAAAAGCGTCCACCCCACGTACCTGGTCTCAGTTTGCAGAGCTCCATGGGCACTCTCTAAGCTACCCGCGTTGGCACAGGTGGCAACTTCTCCCTGGGCGGCATCTTGATATTTGTGGAAATCCAGCAGGCAGCCGGCCACAAAGGGCCGAGGGCCTACCTGGTACAGACAAAGGCTTCTGCCCGGGAAAACAAAACCCACCACCCCACGTTCCTAATCTCAGTTTGCAGAGCTCCATGGGCACTCTCTAAGCAGCCCGAGTTGGCACAGGTGGCAGCTTGTCCCTCGGCGGTATCTTGATATTCGTTGAAATCCAGCAGGCAGCCGGCCCCTAAAGGCTGAGGGCCTACATGTACTGAGAAAGGCTTCTGTCCGGGAAAACAAAATCCACCACCCCACGTTCCTTGTCTCAGTTTGCAGAGCTCCATGGGCACTCTCAAAGCAGCACGAGTTGGCACAGGTGGCAGCTTTTCTCTTGGCGGCATCTTGATATTCATGGAAATCCAGCGGGCAGCCGGCCCCGAAGGGCCGAGGGCCTACGTGGTTCTGCAGATTCTTCTGCCTGGGGAAAGAAAAGCGTCCACCCCACGTACCTGGTCTCAGTTTGCAGAGCTCCATGGGCACTCTCTAAGCTACCCGAGTTGGCACAGGTGGCAGCTTGTCCCTGGCCGGCATCTTGATATTGGTGGAAATACAGCAGGCAACCGGCCCCGAAACACTGAGTGCCTATCTGGTACAGACAAAGGCTTCTGCCCGGGAAAACAAAACCCACCACCCCACGTTCCTAATCTCAGTTTGCAGAGCTCCATGGGCACTCTCAAAGCAGCCCGAGTTGGCACAGGTGGCAGGTTGTCCCTCGGTGGCATCTTGATATTTGTGGAAATCCAGCAGGCAGCCGGCCCCGAAGGGCCGAGGGCCTACCTGGTACTGACAAATGCTTCTGCCCGGGAAAAGAAAACTCAGCACCCCACGTTCCTTGTCTCAGTTTACAGAGCTCCATGGGCACTCTCAAAGCAGCCCGAGTTGGCACAGGTGGCAGCTTTTCTCTGGGCGGCACCTTGATATTCGTGGAAATCCTGCAGCCAGACGGCCCCTAAGGGCTGAGGGCCTACCTGCTACTGACAAACGCTTCTGACCGGGGAAACAAAACCCACCAGCCCTCCTTCCTTGTCTCAGTTTGCAGAGCTCTGTGGGCACTTTCAAAGCAGTAGAAGTTGGCACGGGTGGCAGCTTGTCCCTGGGCAGCATCTTGATATTGGTGTAAATGCAGCAGGCAACCGGCCCCGAAACACTGAGTGCCTATCTGGTACTGACAAAGGCATCTGCCCGGGGAAACAAAACCCACCAGCCCCACCTTCCTTGTCTCAGTTTGCAGAGCTCCGTGGGCACTCTCAAAGCAGCCCAAGTTGGCACAGGTGGCAGCTTGTCCCTGGGCAGCATCTTGATATTCCTGGAAATCCAGCAGGCAGCCAGCCTCGAAGGGCTGAGGGCCTACCTGGTACTGACAATTGCTTCTGCCCGGGAAAAGAAAACCTGCCACCCCACGTTCCGAGTCTCAGTTTTCAGAGATCCATGGGAACTCTCTAAGCAGCCCTAATTGGAACAGGTGGCAGCTTGTCCCTGGGCGGCATCTTGATCTTCGTGGAAATCCAGCAGGCAGCTGGCCCCGAAGGACCAATGGCCTACCTGGTACTGCAGATTCTTCTGCCTGGGGAAAGAAAACCCCCCACCCCACATTCCTGTTCTCAGTTTACAGAGCTCCATGGGCACTCTCTATGCTACCCGAGTTAGCACAGGTGGCAACTTCTCCATGGGCAGCATCTTGATATTCCTGGAAATCCAGCAGGCAGCCGGCCACGACGGGCAGTGGGCCAACCTGGTACTGACAAAGAATTCTGCCCGGGAAAACAAAACCCACCACCCCACGTTCCTCGTCGCAATTTGCAGAGCTCCGTGGGCACACTCTAAGCAGCCCGAATTGGAACAGGTGGCAGCTTGACCCTGGGCGGCATCTTTATATTTGTGGAAATCCAGCTGTCAACCGGCCACAAACGGCCGAGGGCCTACCTGGTACTGACAAAGGCATCTGTCCGGGAAATGAAAACCCACCACCCCACGTTCCTTGTCTCAGTTTACAGAGCTCCATGGGCACTCTCAAAGCAGCCCGAGTTGGCACAGGTGGCAGCTTTTCTCTGGGCGGCACCTTGATATTCGTGGAAATCCTGCAGCCAGACGGCCCTGAATGGCAGAGGGCCAACCTGGTACAGACAAAGGCATCTGACCGGGGAAACAAAACCCACCAGCCCACCTTCCTTGTCTCAGTTTGCAGAGTTCTGTGGGCACTTTCAAAGCAGTAGAAGTTGGCACAGGTGTCAGCTTGTCCCTGGGCAGCATCTTGATATTGGTGGAAATCCAGCAGGCAACCGGCCCCGAAACACTGAGTGCCTATCTGGTACTGACAAAGGCATCTGCCCGGGGAAACAAAACCCACTACCCCACATTCCTAATCTCAGTTTGCAGAGCTCCATGGGCACTCTCAAAGCAGCCCGAATTGGCACATGTGGCACATTGTCCCTGGGTGGCATCTTGATATTCGGGGAAATCCAGCAGGCAGCCGGCCCCTAATGGCTGAGGGCCTACATGTACTGAGAAAGGCTTCTGTCCGGGAAAAGAAAATCCACCACCCCACAGTCTTTGTCTCAGTTTGCAGAGCTCCATGGGCACTCTCAAAGCAGCCAGATTTGGCACAGATGGCATCTCGTCCCTGTGAAAAATCTTGAATATTGCAGAAATCTCGCAAGCTGCCAGCATCATCATGCTGTTGGCCACCAACGTATTTTTCGAGCTTCAGCCCAGGGAAGCAGAAGTCAACACCCAACGTTCCACATCTCAGTTTGCAGAGCTCCATGGGCACTGTCCTTGATGGGCGCGTTGTCAGAGGTGGCAGCTTTTCCCTGGGCAGCATCTTGATATTCGTGGAAATCCAGCAAGCAACCGGCCCCGAAAGGCTGAGGTCCTACCTGGTACCGACAAAAATATCTGCCCAGGGAAACAAAACCACCACCCCACGTTCCTCGTCACAGTTTGCAGAGCTCCGTGGGCACTCTCTAAGCAGCCCGAATTGGAACAGGTGGCAGCTTGTCCCTGGGCGGCTTCTTGATATTGGTGGAAATCCAGCGGGCAGCCGGCCACGAAGGGCCGAGGGCCTACCTGGTACTGCAGATTCTTCTGCCTGGGGAAAGAAAAGCGTCCACCCCACGTTCCTGGTCTCAGTTTGCAGAGCTCCATGGGCACTCTCTAAGCTACCCGAGTTGGCACAGGTGGCAACTTCTCCCTGGGCGGCATCTTGATATTTGTGGAAATCCAGCAGGCAGCCGGCCACAAAGGGCCGAGGGCCTACCTGGTACAGAAAAAGGCTTCTGCCCGGGAAAATAAAACCCACCACCCCACGTTGCTAATCATTGTTTGCAGAGCTCCATGGGCACTCTCAAAGCAGCCCTAATTGGAACAGGTGGCAGCTTGTCCCTTGGCGGCATCTTGATATTTGTTGAAATCCAGCGGGCAGCTGACCCATAAAGGCCAAGGGCCTTCCTGGTACTGAAGATTCTTCTGCCCGGGGAAACAAAACCCACCACCCCACGTTCCTGGTCTCAGTTTGCAGAGCTCCATGGGCACTCTCAAAGCAGCACGAGTCTGCACAGGTGGCAGCTTGTCCCTGGGCGGCATCTTGATATTCGTGGAAATCCTGCTGCTAGACGGCCCCGAAGGGCCGAGGGCCTACCTGGTACAGACAAATACATCTGCCCGGGAAATCAAAACCCACGACCCCACGTTCCTGGTCTCAGTTTGCAGAGCTCCCTGGGAACACTCAAAGCAGCCTGAATTGGCACAAGTGGCAGCTTGTCCCTTTGTAGCATCTTGATATTTGTGGAAATCCAGCGAGCAGCCGGCGCCGAAGGGACAAGGGCCTACCTGGTACTGACAAATGCTTCTGCCCGGGAAAAGAAAACTCAGCACCCCACGTTCCTTGTCTCAGTTTACAGAGCTCCATGGGCACTCTCAAAGCAGCCCGAGTTGGCACAGGTGGCAGCTTTTCTCTGGGCGGCATCTTGATATTCGTGGAAATCCTGCAGCCAGACGGCCCTGAATGGCCGAGGGCCTACCTGGTACTGACAAAGGCATCTGACTGGGGAGGCAAAACCCACCAGCCCACCTTCCTTGTCTCAGTTTGCAGAGCTCTGTGGGCACATTCAAAGCAGAAGAAGTTGGAACAGGTGGCAGCATGTCCCTGGGCAGCATCTTGATATTGGTGGAAATGCAGCAGGCAACCGGCCCCGAAACACTGAGTGCCTATCTGGTACTGACAAAGGCTTCTGCCCGGGGAAACAATACCCACTACCCCACATTCCTAATCTCAGTTTGCAGAGATCCATGGGCACTCTCAAAGCAGCCCGAATTGGCACAGGTGGCAGCTTGTCCCTGGGCGGCATCTTGATATTCGTGGAAATCCAGTAGGCAGCGAGCCCGTAAGGTCCGAGGGCCTACATGCACAGACAAATGCTTCTGCCCAGGGAAATCCAACTCACCATCCCACGTTCCTAATCTCAGTTTGCAGAGCTCCATGGGCACTCTCAAAGCAGCCCGAGTTGAAACAGGCGGCAGCTTGTCCCTGGGCAGCATCTTGATATTCGTGGAAATCCCGCAGGCACCTGGCCACGAAGAACCAATGGCCTTCCTGGTACTGCAGATTCTTCTGCCTGGGGAAAGAAAAGCGTCCACCCCTCTTTCCTGGTCTCAGTTTGCAGTGCTCCATGGGCACTATCGAAGCTACCCGAGTTGCCACAAGTTGCAGCTTGTCCCTGGGCAGCATCTTGAGTATTCCTGGAAATCAGGCGAGCAGCCGGCCCCTAAGGGCCGAGGGCCTACCTGGTACTGACAAAGGCATCTGCCCGGGAAAACAAAACCCACCACCCCACGTTCCTGGTCTCAGTTTGCAGAGCTCCATGGGCACTCTCAAAGCAGCCCAAATATAAACAGGTGGCAGCTTGTCCGTGGGCGGCATCTTGATATTCGCGAAAATCCAGCAGGCAGCCGGCCCCTAATGGCTGAGGGCCTACATGTACTGAGAAAGGCTTCAGTCCGGGAAAAGAAAATCCACCACCCCACTGTCTTTGTCTCAGTTTGCAGAGCTCCATGGGCACTCTCAAAGCAGCCAGATTTGGCACAGATGGCATCTCGTCCCTGTGAAAAATCTTGAATATTGCAGAAATCTCGCAAGCTGCCAGCATCATCATGCTGTTGGCCACCAACGTATTTTTCGAGCTTCAGCCCAGGGAAGCAGAAGTCAACACCCAACGTTCCACATCTCAGTTTGCAGAGCTCCATGGGCACTGTCCTTGATGGGCGCGTTGTCAGAGGTGGCAGCTTGTCCCTGGGCAGCATCTTGATATTCGTGGAAATCCAGCAAGCAACCGGCCCCGAAAGGCTGAGATCCTACCTGGTACCGACAAAAATATCTGCCCAGGGAAACAAAACCACCACCCCACGTTCCTCGTCACAGTTTGCAGAGCTCCGTGGGCACTCTCTAAGCAGCCCGAATTGGAACAGGTGGCAGCTTGTCCCTGGGCGGCATCTTGATATTGGTGGAAATCCAGCGGGCAGCCGGCCACGAAGGGCCGAGGGCCTACCTGGTACTGCAGATTCTTCTGCCTGGGGAAAGAAAAGCGTCCACCCCACGTTCCTTGTCTCAGTTTGCAGAGCTCCATGGGCACTCTCTAAGCTACCCGAGTTGGCACAGGTGGCAACTTCTCCCTGGGCGGCATCTTGATATTTGTGGAAATCCAGCAGGCAGCCGGCCACAAAGGGCCGAGGGCCTACCTGGTACAGAAAAAGGCTTCTGCCCGGGAAAACAAAACCCACCACCCCACGTTCCTGGACTCAGTTTGCAGAGCTCCATGGGCACTCTCAAAGCAGCCCTAATTGGAACAGGTGGCAGCTTGTCCCTTGGCGGCATCTTGATATTCGTGGAAATCCAGCGGGCAGCTGACCCATAAAGGCCAAGGGCCTTCCTGGTACTGAAGATTCTTCTGCCCGGGGAAACAAAACCCACCACCCCACGTTCCTGGTCTCAGTTTGCAGAGCTCCGTGGACACTCTCAAAGCAGCACGAGTCTGCACAGGTGGCAGCTTGTCCCTGGGCGGCATCTTGATATTCGTGGAAATCCTGCTGCTAGACGGCCCCGAAGGGCCGAGGGCCTAAATGGTACAGACAAATACATCTGCCCGGGAAAAGAAAACAAAACCCACCACCCCACGTTCCTGGTCTCAGTTTGCAGAGCTCCATGGGAACACTCAAAGCAGCCTGAATTGGCACAAGTGGCAGCTTGTCCCTTTGCAGCATCTTGATATTTGTGGAAATCCAGCGAGCAGCCGGCAACGAAGGGACAAGGGCCTACATGGTACTGACAAATGCTTCTGCCCGGGAAAAGAAAACTCAGCACCCCACGTTCCTTGTCTCAGTTTACAGACCTCTGTGGGCACTCTCAAAGCAGTAGAAGTTGCCACAGGTGGCAGCGTGTCCCTGGGCGGCATCTTGATATTTGTGGAAATCCATTGAGTCACCGGCCCCGAAAGACTGAGGGATTTCCTGGAACTGACAAAGGCATCTGCCCGGGGAAACAAAACCCACCACCCCACGTTCCTAATCTCAGTTTGCAGAGCTCCATGGGCAGTCTCAAAGCAGCCCGAGTTGGCACAGGTGTCAGCTTGTCTCTAGGCGGCACCTTGATATTCGTGGAAATCCAGCGGGCAGCTGGCCACAAAGGGCTGAGGGCCTACCTGGTACTGACAAAGGCTTCTGCCCAGGAAAACAAAACTCAGCACCCCACGTTCCTGGTCTCAGTTTGCAGGGCTCGGTGGGTACATTCAAAGCAGCACTAGTTGCAGTAGGTGTATGGTTGCCCATGGGCAGCATCTTGATATTCGTGGAAATCCAGCGGGCAACCGGCCCCTGAGGGCCAATGTTCTACCTGGTAATGACAAAGGCATCTGCCCGGGGAAACAAAACCCAACACCCCACGTTCCTGGTCTCAGTTTACAGAGCTCAATGGGCACCCTCTAAACTGCCCGAATTGGCACAGGTGGCACTTTGTCCCTGTGCAGCATCTTGATATTTCTGGAAATCCAGCAGGCAGCCAGCCACGAAGGGCCGAGGGCCTACCTGGTACAGACAAAGGCTTCTGCCCGAGAAAACAAAACCCACCACCCC
The DNA here is from genome assembly GCF_015832195.1 of Motacilla alba alba. Classification (NCBI taxonomy): domain Eukaryota; kingdom Metazoa; phylum Chordata; class Aves; order Passeriformes; family Motacillidae; genus Motacilla; species Motacilla alba. The sequence continues at coordinate 119,869 of NW_024037700.1, forward strand.
ACGTTCCTGGTCTCAGTTTGCAGAGCTACATGGGCACTCTCTAAGCAGCCTGAATTGGAACAGGTGGCAGCTTGTCCCTGGGCGGCATCTTCAGATTCGTGGAAATCCAGCCGGCAGCTGGCCTCTTTGGGCCGAGGGCCTACCTGGTACAGAAAAAGGCTTCTGCCCGAGAAAACAAAACCCACCATCCCACACTCCTAATCTCAGTTTGCAGAGCTCCATGGGCACTCTCAAAGGAGCCCGAGTTGGCACAGGTGGCAGCTTGTCCCTGGGCAGCATCTTGATATTCGTGGAAATTGTGCAGCCAGACGACCCATAAGGACCGAGAGACTTCCGCGTACTGACAAAGCTTCTGCCCGGGGAAAATAAAACACACCACCCGATGTTCCTGTTGTCAGTTTGCAGAGCTCCATGGGCACTCTCAAAGCAGCCCAAATTGAAACAGGTGGCAGCTTGTCCCTGGGCGGCATCTTGATATTCCTGGAAATCCAGCGGGTAGGCGGCCACAAGGGGCCGAGGGCCTACCTCGTAGAGACTAAGGCTTCTGTCCAGGAAAACAAAACCCACCCCCCCACGTTCCAAGTCTCAGTTTGCAGAGCTCCATGGGCACTATCTAAGCTACCCGAGTTGCCACAAGTGGCAGCTTGTCCCTGGGCGGCATCTTGAGTATTCCTGGAAATCAGGCGAGCAGGCGGCCCCTAAGGGCCATGGGCATACCTGGTACTTACAAAGGCTTCTGCCCAGGAAAACAAAACCCACCACCCCACGTTCCTGGTCTCAGTTTGCAGAGCTCCATGGGCAGTCTCAAAGCAGCCCGAATTGGGCACAGGTGGCAGCTTGTCGCTGGGTGGTATACTGATATTCGTGGAAATTGTGCTGCCAGCCGACCCATAAGGGCCGAGGGCCTACCTGGTACGGAGAGAGGCTTCTGCCCCGGGAAACAAAACCAACCACCCCACGTTCCTTGTCTCAGTTTCCAGAGCTCCATGGGCACTCTCTAAGCAGCCTGAATTGGAACAGGTGGCAACTTCTCCCTGGGCGCCATCTTGATATTTTTGGAAATCCAGCGGGTAGACAGCCACGAAGGGCCGAGGGCCTTCCTGTTACTGACAAAGGCATCTGCCCGGGGAAAACAAAACTCAGCACCCCACGTTCCTAATCTCCGTTTGCAGCGCTCCATGGGCACTCTCAAAGCACCCGAATTGGCACAGGTGGCAGCTTGTCCCTAGGTGGTATCCTAATATTTGTGGAAATACTGCTGCCAGCCGGCCCATAAGGACCGAGAGACTTCCTGGTACCGACAAAGGCATCTGCCCGGGAAAACAAAACCCACCACCCCACGTTCCTGGTCTCAGATTGCAGAGCTCCATGGGCACTCTCAAAGCAGCCCTAGTTGGCACAGGTGGCAGCTTGTCCGTGGGCGGCATCTTGATATTCGCGAAAATCCACCAGTCAGCCGGCCACGAAGAGCCGAGGGCCTACCTGGTACAGACAAAGGCTTCTGCCCGGGAAAACAAAACCCACCACCCCACGTTCCTAATCTAAGTTTGCAGAGCTCTGTGGGCACTCTCAAAGCAGCATAATTTGGCACAGGTGGCAGCTTGTCCCTGGGCAGCATCTTGATATTCGTGGAAATTGTGCAGCCAGACGACCCATAAGAATCGAGAGACTTCCGCGTACTGACAACGCTTCTGCCCGGGGAAAATAAAACACACCACCCGACGTTCCTGGTGTCAGTTTGGAGAGCTCCATGGGCACTCTCAAAGCAGCCCAAATTGAAACAGGTGGCAGCTTGTCCCTGGGACGCATCTTGATATTTTTGGAAATCCAGCGGGCAGCCAGCCACGAAGGGCTGAGGGCCTTCCTGTTACTGACAAAGGCATCTGCCCGGGGAAAACAAAACTCAGCACCCCACGTTCCTAATCTCCGTTTGCAGAGCTCCATGGGCACTCTCAAAGCAGCCCGAATTGGCACAGGTGGCACCTTGTCCCTTTGCAGCATCTTGATATTTCTGGAAATCCAGCAGGCAGCCAGCCACAAAGGGCCGAGGGCCTTCCTGTTACTGACAAAGGCATCTGCCCCAGGAAACAAAACCAACCACCCCACGTTCCTTGTCTCAGTTTCCAGAGCTCCATGGGCACTCTCTAAGCAGCCCAAATTTGAACAGGTGGCAGCTTGTCCCTGGACGGCATCTTGATATTCGTGGAAATCCAGCGGGCAGCCGGCCACGAAGGGCCGACGGCCTACATGGTACTGCAGATTCTTCTGCCTGGGGAAAGAAAAGCGTCCACCCCACGTTCCTGGTCTCAGTTTGCAGAGCTTCATGGGCAGTCTCAAAGCAGCACGAGTTGGCACAGGAGGCAGCTTGTCCCTGGGCGGCATCTTGATATTCGTGGAAATCCTGCTGCTAGACGGCCCCGAAGGGCCGACGGCCTACATGGTACAGACAAATAGATCTGCCCAGGAAAACAAAACCCACCACCCCACGTTCCTGGTCTCAGTTTGCAGAGCTCCATGGGATCACTCAAGGCAGCCTGAATTAGCACAAGTGGCAGCTTGTCCCTGGGCAGCATCTTGATATTTGTGGAAATCCAGCGAGCAGCCGGCCACGAAGGGACAAGGGCCTACCTGGTACTGACAAATGCTTCTGCCTGGGAAAAGAAAACTCAGCACCCCACGTTCCTTGTCTCAGTTTACAGAGCTCCATGGGCAGTCTCAAAGCAGCCCGAGTTGGCACATGTGGCAGCTTGTCCCTGGGCGGCATCTTGATATTCGTGGAAATTGTGCTGGCAGTCGACCTATAAGGACCGAGAGACTTCCTGGTACTGACAAAGCTTCTGCCCGGGGAATAGAAAACTCACCACCCGAGGTTCCTGGTCTCAGTTTGCAGAGCTCTGTGGGCACTCTGAAAGCAGTACAAGTTGCCACAGGTGGCAGCTCTTCCCTGGGCGGCATCTTGATATTTGTGGAAATCCAGCGAGCCACCGGCCCCGAAAGACTGAGGGATTTCCTGGAACTGACAAAGGCATCTGCCCGGGGAAACAAAACCGACCAGCCCACGTTCCTAATCTCAGTTTGCAGAGCTCCATGGGCAGTCTCAAAGCAGCCCGAGTTGGCACAGGTGTCAGCTTGTCCCTGGGCAGCATCTTGATATTCGTGGAAATCCAGCGGGCAGCTGGCCACAAAGGGCCGAGGGCCTACCTGGTACTGACAAAGGCTTCTGCCCGGGAAAACAAAATTCAGCACCCCACGTTCCTGGTCTCAGTTTGCAGGGCTCGGTGGGAACTCTCAAAGCAGCACTAGTTGCAACAGGTGTATGGTTGCCCATGGGCAGCATCTTGATATTCGTGGAAATCCAGCGGGCAACCGGCCCCTAAGGGCCAATGTTCTACCTGGTAATGACAAAGGCATCTGCCCGGGGAAACAAAACCCAACACCCCACGTTCCTGGTCTCAGTTTACAGAGCTCAATGGGCACCCTCTAAACTGCCCGAATTGGCACAGGTGGCTCTTTGTCCCTGTGCAGCATCTTGATATTTCTGGAAAACCAGCAGGCAGCCAGCCACGAAGGGCCGAGGGCGTACCTGGTACAGACAAAGGCTTCTCTCAGGGAAAACAAAACCCACCACCCCACGTTCCTGGTCTCAGTTTGCAGAGCTACATGGGCACTCTCTAAGCAGCCTGAATTGGAACAGGTGGCAGCTTGTCCCTGGGCGGCATCTTCAGATTCGTGGAAATCCAGCCGGCAGCTGGCCTCTTTGGGCCGAGGGCCTACCTGGTACAGAAAAGTGCTTCTGCCCGAGAAAACAAAACCCAACACCCCTCATTCCTAATCTCAGTTTGCAGAGATCCATGGGCACTCTCAAAGCAGCCCGAGTTGGCACAGGTGGCAGCTTGTCCCTGGGCAGCATCTTGATATTCGTGGAAATTGTGCAGCCAGACGACCCATAAGGACCGAGAGACTTCCGCGTACTGACAAAGCTTCCGCCCCGGAAATAGAAAACCCACCACCCGTCGTTCCTGGTGTCAGTTTGCAGAGCTCCATTGGCACTCTCATAGCATCCCGAGTTGGCACAGGTGGCAGCTTGTCCCTGGGCGGCATCTTGATATTCCTGGAAATCCAGCGGGTAGGCGGCCACAAAGGGCCGAGGGCCTACCTGGTAGAGACTAAGGCTTCTGTCCGGGAAAACAAAACCCACCACCCCACGTTCCGGTTCTCAGTTTTCGGAGATCCATGGGCACTATCTAAGCTACCCGAGTTGCCACAAGTTGCAGCTTGTCCCTGGGCGGCATCTTGAGTATTCCTGGAAATAAGGTGAGCAGCCGGCCCCTAAGGGCCGAGGGCCTACCTGGTACAGACAAAGGCATCTGCCCGGGAAAACAAAACCCACCACCCCACGTTCCTGGTCTCAGTTTGCAGAGCTCCATGGGCACTCTCAAAGCAGCCCAAATTTGAACAGGTGGCAGCTTGTCCGTGCGCGGCATCTTGATATTCGCGAAAATCCACCAGGACGCCGGCCACGAAGAGCCGACGGCCTACCTGGTACAGAAAAAGGCTTCTGCCCGGGAAAACCAAACCCACCACCCCACGTTCCTGGTCTAAGTTTACAGAGCTCAATGGGCACCCTCTAAACTGCCTTAATTGGCACAGGTGGCACCTTGTCCCTGTGCAGCATCATGATATTTCTGGAAATCCAGCAGGCAGCCAGCCACGAAGGGCCAAGGGCCTACCTGGTACAGACAAAAACTTCTCTCAGGGAAAACAAAACCCTCCACCCCACGTTCCTGGTCTCAGTTTGCAGAGCTCCATGGGCACTCTCAAAGCAGCCCAAATTTGAACAGGTGGCAACTTCTCCCGGCGCGGCATCTTGATATTTGTGGAAATCCAGCAGGCAGCCGGCCACAAAGGGCTGAGGGCCTACCTGGTACAGAAAAAGGCTTCTGCCCGGGAAAACAAAACCCACCACCTCACGTTGCTAATCTCAGTTTGCAGAGCTCCATGGGCACTCTCAAAGCAGCCCGAGTTGGCACAGGTGGCAGCTTGTCCCTGGGCGGCACCTTGATATTCGTGGAAATTGTGCTGGCAGCTGGCCACAAAGGGCCGAGGGCCTACCTGGTACTGACAAAGGCTTCTGCCCGGGAAAAGGAAACTCAGCATCCCACGTTCCTGGTTTCAGTTTGCAGGGCTCGGTGGGAACTCTCAAAGCAGCACTATTTGCAACAGGTGTATGGTTGCCCATGGGCAGCATCTTGATTTTCGTGGAAATCCAGCGGGCAACCGGCACCTAAGGGCCAATCTTCTACCTGGTAATGACAAAGGCATCTGCCCGGGGAAACCAAACCCACCACCCCACGTTCCTGGTCTCAGTTTACAGAGCTCAATGGGCACCCTCTAAACTGCCCGAATTGGCACAGGTGGCACCTTGTCCCTGTGCAGCATCTTGATATTTCTGGAAATCCAGCAGGCAGCCAGCCACGAAGGGCCAAAGGCCTACCTGGTACAGACAAAGGCTTCTGCCCGGGAAAACAAAACCCACCACCCCACGTTCCTGGTCTCAGTTTGCAGAGCTACATGGGCACTCTCTAAGCAGCCCGAATTGGAACAGGTGGCAGCTTGTCCCTGGGCGGCATCTTGATATTCCTGGAAATCCAGCGGGCAGCCGGCCACGAAGGGCCGAGGGCCTACCTGGTACTGCAGATTCTTCTGCCTGGGGAAAGAAAAGTGTCCACCCCACGTTCCTGGTCTCAGTTTACAGAGCTCCTTGGGCGCTCTCTAAGCTACCCGAATTGGCACAGGTGGCAGCTTGTCCCTGGGCGGCATCTTGATATTCGTGGAAATCCAGCCGGCAGCCGGCCACGAAGGGCCGACGGCCTCCCTGGTACTGCAGATTCTTCTGCCTGGGGAAAGAAAAGCGTCCACCCCACGTTCCTGGTCTCAGTTTGCAGAGCTCCATGGGCACTCTCTAAGCTACCCGAGTTGCCACAGGTGGCAACTTCTCCCTGGGCGGCATCATGATATTTGTGGAAATCCAGCAGGCAGCCGGCCACAAAGGGCTGAGGGCCTACCTGGTACAGAAAAAGGCTTCTGCCCGGGAAAACAAAACCCACCACCCCACGTTGCTAATCATTGTTTGCAGAGCTCCATGGGCACTCTCAAAGCAGCACGAGTCTGCACAGGTGGCAGCTTGTCCCTGGGCGGCATCTTGATATTTGTTGAAATCCAGCGGGCAGCTGACCCATAAAGGCCAAGGGCCTTCCGGGTACTGAAGATTCTTCTGCCCGGGGAAACGAAACCCACCACCCCACGTTCCTGGTCTCAGTTTGCAGAGCTCCCTGGGAACACTCAAAGCAGCCTGAATTGGCACAAGTGGCAGCTTGTCCCTTTGCAGCATCTTGATATTTCTGGAAATCCAGCGAGCAGCCGGCCCCGAAGGGACAAGGGCCCACCTGGTACTGACAAATGCTTCTGCCCGGGAAAAGAAAACTCAGCACCCCACGTTCCTTGTCTCAGTTTACAGAGCTCCATGGGCACTCTCAAAGCAGCCGAAATTGAAACAGGTGGCTGCTTGTCCCTGGGACGCATCTTGATATTCCTGGAAATCCAGCGGGTAGGCGGCCACAAAGGGCCGAGGGCCTACCTGGTAGAGACTAAGGCTTCTGTCCGGGAAAACAAAACCCACCCCCCCACGTTCCAAGTCTCAGTTTGCAGAGCTCCATGGGCACTATCTAAGCTACCCGAGTTGCCACAAGTGGCAGCTTGTCCCTGGGCGGCATCTTGAGTATTCCTGGAAATCAGGCGAGCAGCCGGCCCCTAAGGGCCGAGGGCCTACCTGGTACTTACAAAGGCATGTGCCCGGGAAAACAAAACCCACCACCCCACGTTCCTGGTCTCAGTTTTCAGAGCTCCATGGGCAGTCTCAAAGCAGCCCGAATTGGGCACAGGTGGCAGCTTGTCCCTGGGTGGTATCCTGATATTCGTGGAAATTGTGCTGCCAGCCGACCCATAAGGGCCGAGGGCCTACCTGGTACGGAGAGAGGCTTCTGCCCCGGGAAACAAAACCAACCACCCCACGTTCCTTGTCTCAGTTTCCAGAGCTCCATGGGCACTCTCTAAGCAGCCTGAATTGGAACAGGTGGCAACATCTCCCTGGGCGGCATCTTGATATTTTTGGAAATCCAGCGGGCAGCCAGCCACGAAGGGCCGAGGGCCTTCCTGTTACTGACAAAGGCATCTGCCCGGGGAAAACAAAACTCAGCACCCCAGGTTCCTAATCTCCGTTTGCAGACCTCCATGGGCACTCTCAAAGCAGCCCGAATTGGAACAGGTGGCAGCTTGTCCCTGGGTGGTATCCTAATATTCGTGGAAATACTGCTGCCAGCCGACCAATAAGGACCGAGAGACTTCCTGGTACTGACAACGCTTCCGCCCCGGGAATAGAAAACCCACCACCCGACGTTCCTGGTGTCAGTTTGCAGAGCTCCATTGGCACTCTCAAAGCATCCCGAGTTGGCAGAGGTGGCAGCTTGTCCCTGGGACGCATCTTGATATTCCGGGATATCCAGCGGGTAGGCGGCCACAAAGGGCCGAGGGCCTACCTGGTAGAGACTAAGGCTTCTGTCCGGGAAAACAAAACCCACCCCCCCACGTTCCGGATCTCAGTTTTCGGAGATCCATGGGCACTATCTAAGCTACCCGAGTGGCCACAAGTGGCAGCTTGTCCCTGGGCGGCATCTTGAGTTTTCCTGGAAATCAGGCGAGCAGGCGGCCCCTAAGGGCCGAGGGCCTACCTGGTACTGACAAAGGCATCTGCCCGGGAAAACAAAACCCACCACCCCACGTTCCTGGTCTCAGTTTGCAGAGCTCCATGGGCACTCTCAAAGCAGCCCAAATTTGAACAGGTCGCAGCTTGTCCGTGGGCGGCATATTGATATTCGCGAAAATCCACCAGGACGCCGGCCACGAAGAGCCGAGGGCCTACCTGGTACAGAAAAAGGCTTCTGCCCCGGAAAACAAAACCCACCACCCCACGTTCCTAATCTCAGTTTGCAGAGCTCCATGGGCACTCTCAAAGCAGCCCGAATTGGCACAGGTGGCAGCTTGTCCCTGGGCGGCATCTTCAGATTCGTGAAAATCCAGCGGGCAGCCGGCCCCTTAGGGCCGAGGGCCTACCTGGTATAGAAAAAGGCTTCTGCCCGAGAAAACAAAACCCACCACCCCACGTTCCTGGTCTCAGTTTGCAGAGCTCCATGGGCACTCTCAAAGAAGCCCGAGTTGGCACAGGTGGCAGCTTGTCCCTGGGCGGCATCTTGATATTCCTGGAAATCCAGCGGGCAGCCGGCCACGAAGGGCCGACGGCCTACCTGGTACTGCAGATTCTTCTGCCTGGGGAAAGAAAAGCGTCCACCCCACGTTCCTTGTCTCAGTTTCCAGAGCTCCATGGGCACTCTCTAGGCAGCCTGAATTGGAACAGGTGGCAGCTTGCCCCTGGGCGGCATCTTGATATTTGTGGAAATCCAGCAGGCAGCCGGCCACAAAGGGCCGAGGGCCTACCTGGTACAGAGAAAGGCTTCTGCCCGGGAAAACAAAACCCACCACCCCACGTTGCTAATCATTGTTTGCAGAGCTCCATGGGCACTCTCAAAGCAGCCCTAATTGGAACAGGTGGCAGCTTGTCCCTGGGCGGCATCTTGATATTTGTTGAAATCCAGCGGGCAGCTGACCCATATAGGCCAAGGGCCTTCCTGGTACTGAAGATTCTTCCGCCCGGGGAACCAAAACCCACCACCCCACGTTCCTGGTCTCAGTTTGCAGAGCTCCCTGGGAACACTCAAAGCAGCCTGAATTGGCACAAGTGGCAGCTTGTCCCTTTGCAGCATCTTGATATTTGTGGAAATCCAGCGAGCAGCCGGCCCCGAAGGGCCGAGGGCCTACCTGGTACAGACAAAGGCTTCTCTCAGGGAAAACAAGACCCACCACCCCACGTTCCTGGTCTCAGTTTGCAGAGCTACATGGGCACTCTTTAAGCAGCCCAAATTTGAACAGGTGGCAGCTTGTCCCTGGGCGGCATCTTCAGATTCGTGGAAATCCAGTGGGTAGCCGGCCACGAAGGGCCGAGGGCCTACATGGTACAGACAAAGGCTTCTGCCCGAGAAAACAAAACCCACCACCCCACGTTCCTAATCTCAGTTTGCAGAGCTCCATGGGCACTCTCAAAGCAGCCCGAGTTGGCACAGGTGGCAGCTTGTCCCTGGGCAGCATCTTGATATTCGTGGAAATTGTGCTGGCAGTCGACCTATAAGGACCGAGAGACTTCCTGGTACTGACAAAGCTTCTGCCCGGGGAAAACAAAACTCACCACCCGAGGTTCCTGGTCTCAGTTTGCAGAGCTCTGTGGGCACTCTCAAAGCAGTACAAGTTGCCACAGGTGGCAGCGTGTCCCTGGGCGGAATCTTTATATTCGTGGAAATCCTGCAAGCAACCGGCGACGAAGGACTGAGGGCCTACCTGGTACTGACAAAGGCATCTGCCCGGGGAAACAAAACCCACCACCCCACGTTCCTAATCTCAGTTTGCAGAGCTCCATGGGCAGTCTCAAAGCAGCCCGAGTTGGCACAGGTGGCAGCTTGTCTCTAGGCGGCACCTTGATATTCGTGGAAATCCAGCGGGCAGCTGGCCACAAAGGGCCGAGGGCCTACCTGGTACTGACAAATGCTTCTGCCCGGGAAAAGAAAACTCAGCACCCCACGTTCCTGGTCTCAGTTTGCAGGGCTCGGTGGGAACTCTCAAAGCAGCACTAGTTGCAACAGGTGTATGGTTGCCCATGGGCAGCATCTTGATATTCGTGGAAATCCAGCAGGCAGCCGGCCCCTAAGGGCCAATGTTCTACCTGGTAATGACAAAGGCATCTTCCCGGGGAAACCAAACCCACCACCCCACGTTCCTGGTCTCAGTTTACAGAGCTCAATGGGCACTCTCTAAACTGCCTTAATTGGCACAGGTGGCACCTTGTCCCTGTGCAGCATCTTGATATTTCTGGAAATCCAGCAGGCAGCCAGCCACGAAGGGCCAAGGGCCTACCTGGTACAGACAAAGGCTTCTCTCAGGGAAAACAAAACCCACCCCCCCACGTTCCAAGTCTCAGTTTGCAGAGCTCCATGGGCACTATCTAAGCTACCCGAGTTGCCACAAGTTGCAGCTTGTCCCTGGGCGGCATCTTGAGTATTCCTGGAAATCAGGCGAGCAGGCGGCCCCTAAGGGCCATGGGCCTACCTGGTACTGACAAAGGTTTCTGCCCGGGAAAACAAAACCCACCACCCCACGTTCCTGGTCTCAGTTTGCAGAGCTCCATGGGCACTCTCTAAGCAGCCCGAATTGGGCACAGGTGGCAGCTTGTCCCTGGGTGGTATCCTGATATTCGTGGAAATTGTGCTGCCACCGACCCATAAGGGCCGAGGGCCTACCTGGTACTGACAAAGGCTTCTCTCAGGGAATAGCAAACGCACCAGCCCACGTTCCTGGTCTCAGTTTGCAGAGCTACATGGGCACTCTCTAAGCAGCCCAAATTTGAACAGGTGGCAGCTTCTCCCTGGGCGGCATCTTGATATTTGTGGAAATCCAGCAGGCAGCCGGCCACAAAGGGCCGAGGGCCTACCTGGTACAGAAAAAGGCTTCTGCCCGGGAAAACAAAACCCACCACCCCACGTTCCTAATCTCAGTTTGCAGAGCTCCATGGCACTCTCAAAGCAGCCCGAGTTGGCACAGGTGGCAGCTTGTCCCTGGGCAGCATCTTGATATTCGTGGAAATTGTGCTGCCAGACGACCCATAAGGACCGAGAGACTTCCTGCTACTGACAAAGCTTCTGCCCGGGGAAAATAAAACACACCACCCGATGTTCCTGGTGTCAGTTTGCAGAGCTCCATGGGCACTCTCAAAGCAGCCCAAATTGAAACAGGTGGCTGCTTGTCCCTGGGACGCATCTTGATATTCCTGGAAATCCAGCGGGTAGGCGGCCACTAAGGGCCGAGGGCCTACCTGGTAGAGACTAAGGCTTCTGTCCGGGAAAACAAAACCCACCCCCCCACGTTCCGAGTCTCAGTTTTCGGAGATCCATGGGCACTATCTAAGCTACCCGAGTTGCCACAAGTTGCAGCTTGTCCCTGGGCGGCATCTTGAGTATTCCTGGAAATCAGGCGAGCAGCCGGCCCCTAAGGGCCGAGGGCCTACCTGGTAAAGACACAGGCATCTGCCCGGGAAAACAAAACCCACCACCCCACGTTCCTGGTCTCAGTTTGCAGAGCTCCATGGGCACTCTCAAAGCAGCCCGAATTGGCACAGGTGGCAGCTTGTCCCTGGGTGGTATCCTAATATTTTAGAAATACTGCTGCCAGCCGACCAATAAGGACCGAGAGACTTCCTGGTACTGACAAAGCTTCCGCCCCGGGAATAGAAAACCCACCACCCGACGTTTCTGGTGTCAGTTTGCAGAGCTCCATTGGCACTCTCAAAGCATCCCGAGTTGGCACAGGTGGCAGCTTGTCCCTGGGACGCATCTTGATATTCCTGGAAATCCAGCGGGTAGGCGGCCACAAAGGGCCGAGGGCCTACCTGGTAGAGACTAAGGCTTCTGTCCGGGAAAACAAAACCCACCACCCCACGTTCCGGGTCTCAGTTTGCAGAGCTCCATGGGCACTATCTAAGCTACCCGAGTTGCCACAAGTTGCAGCTTGTCCCTGGGCGGCATCTTGAGTATTCCTGGAAATCAGGCGAGCAGCCGGCCCCTAAGGGCCGAGGGCCTACCTGGTACTGACAAAGGCATCTGCCCGGGAAAGAAAACCCACCACCCCACGTTCCTGGTCTCAGTTTGCAGAGCTCCATGGGCACTCTCAAAGCAGCCCAAATTTGAACAGGTGGCAGCTTGTCCCTGGGCGGCATCTTGATATTCGTGGAAATTGTGAAGCCAGACGACCCATAAGGACCGATAGACTTCCTGATACTGACAAAGCTTCTGCCCGGGGAAAATAAAACACACCACCCGATGTTCCTGGTGTCAGTTTGAAGAGCTCCATGGGCACTCTCAAAGCAGCCCAAATTGAAACAGGTGGCAGCTTGTCCCTGGGACGCATCTTGATATTCCTGGAAATCCAGCGGGTAGGCGGCCACAAAGGGCCGAGGGCCTACCTGGTAGAGACTAAGGCTTCTGTCCAGGAAAACAAAACCCACCCCCCCACGTTCCAAGTCTCAGTTTGCAGAGCTCCATGGGCACTATCTAAGCTACCCGAGTTGCCACAAGTGGCAGCTTGTCCCTGGGCGGCATCTTGAGTATTCGTGGAAATCAGGCGAGCAGGCGGCCCCTAAGGGCCATGGGCCTACCTGGTACTTACAAAGGCTTCTGCCCGGGAAAACAAAACCCACCACCCCATGCTCCTGGTCTCAGTTTGCAGAGCTCCATGGGCAGTCTCAAAGCAGCCCGAATTGGGCACAGGTGGCAGCTTGTCCCTGGGTGGTATCCTGATATTCGTGGAAATTGTGCTGCCAGCCGACCCATAAGGGCCGAGGGCCTACCTGGTACTGAGAGAGGCTTCTGCCCCGGGAAACAAAATCAACCACCCCACGTTCCTTGTCTCAGTTTCCAGAGCTCCATGGGCACTCTCTAGGCAGCCTGAATTGGAACAGGTGGCAGCTTGCCCCTGGGCGGCATCTTGATATTTTAGGAAATCCAGCGGGCAGCCAGCCACGAAGGGCCGAGGGCCTTCCTGTTACTGACAAAGGCATCTGCCCGGGGAAAACAAAACTCAGCACCCCAGGTTCCTAATCTCCGTTTGCAAAGCTCCATGGGCACTCTCAAAGCAGCCCGAATTGGCACAGGTGGCAGCTTGTCCCTGGGTGGTATCCTAATATTTGTGGAAATACTGCTGCCAGCCGACCAATAAGGACCGAGAGACTTCCTGGTACTGACAAAGCTTCCGCCCCGGGAATAGAAAACCCACCACCCGACGTTCCTGGTGTCAGTTTGCAGAGCTCCATGGGCACTCTCAAAGCAGCCCGAGTTGGCACAGGTGGCAGCTTGTCCCTGGGACGCATCTTGATATTCCTGGAAATCAGGCGAGCAGGCGGCCCCTAAGGGCCGAGGACCTACCTGGTAGAGACTAAGGCTTCTGTTTGGGAAAACAAAACCCACCCCCCCACGTTCCGGGTCTCTGTTTGCAGAGCTCCATGGGCACTATCTAAGCTACCCGAGTTGCCACAAGTTGCAGCTTGTCCCTGGGCGGCATCTTGAATATTCCTGGAAATCAGGCGAGCAGCCGGCCCCTAAGGGCCAAGGGCCTACCTGGTACTGACAAAGGCATCTGCCCGGGAAAACAAAACCCACCACCCCACGTTCCTGGTCTCAGTTTGCAGAGCTCCATGGGCACTCTCAAAGCAGACCAAATTTGAACAGGTGGCAGCTTGTCCCTGGGCGGCATCTTGATATTCGTGGAAATTGTGCAGACTGACGACCCATAAGGACCGAGAGACTTCCTGGTACTGACAAAGCTTCCGCCCCGGGAATAGAAAACCCACCACCCGACGTTCCTGGTGTCAGTTTGCAGAGCTCCATTGGCACTCTCAAAGCATCCCGAGTTGGCACAGGTGGCAGCTTGTCCCTGGGACGCATCTTGATATTCCTGGAAATCCAGCGGGCAGCCGGCCCCTTTGGGCCGAGGGCCTACCTGGTACAGAAAAAGGCTTCTGCCCGAGAAAACAAAACCCACCACCCCACGTTCCTAATCTCAGTTTGCAGAGCTCCATGGGCACTCTCAAAGCAGCCCGAGTTGGCACAGGTGGCAGCTTGTTCCTGGGCAGCATCTTGATATTCGTGGAAAGTGTGCTGCCAGCCGACCCATAAGGACCGAGAGACTTCCTGGTACTGACAAAGCTTCTGCCCGGGGAAAATAAAACACACCACCCGATGTTCCTGGTGTCAGTTTGCAGAGCTCCATGGGCACTCTCAAAGCAGCCCAAATTGAAACAGGTGGCAGCTTGTCCCTGGGACGCATCTTGATATTCGTGGAAATCCAGCGGGTAGGCGGCCACAAAGGGCCGAGGGCCTACCTGGTAGAGACTAAGGCTTCTGTCCGGGAAAACAAAACCCACCCCCCCACGTTCCGAGTCTCAGTTTTCGGAGATCCATGGGCACTATCTAAGCTACCCGAGTTGCCACAAGTTGCAGCTTGTCCCTGGGCGGCATCTTGAGTATTCCTGGAAATCAGGCGAGCAGCCGGCCCCTAAGGGCCCAGGGCCTACCTGGTAAAGACACAGGCATCTGCCCGGGAAAACAAAACCCACCACCCCACGTTCCTGGTCTCAGTTTGCAGAGCTCCATGGGCACTCTCAAAGCAGCCCGAATTGGCACAGGTGGCAGCTTGTCCCTGGGTGGTATCCTAATATTTTAGAAATACTGCTGCCAGCCGACCAATAAGGACCGAGAGACTTCCTGGTACTGACAAAGCTTCCGCCCCGGGAATAGAAAACCCACCACCCGACGTTTCTGGTGTCAGTTTGCAGAGCTCCATTGGCACTCTCAAAGCATCCCGAGTTGGCACAGGTGGCAGCTTGTCCCTGGGACGCATCTTGATATTCCTGGAAATCCAGCGGGTAGGCGGCCACAAAGGGCCGAGGGCCTACCTGGTAGAGACTAAGGCTTCTGTCCGGGAAAACAAAACCCACCACCCCACGTTCCGGGTCTCAGTTTGCAGAGCTCCATGGGCACTCTCAAAGCAGCCCAAATTTGAACAGGTGGCAGCTTGTCCGTGGGCGGCATCTTGATATTCGCGAAAATCCACCAGGCAGCCGGCCACGAAGAGCCGAGGGCCTACCTGGTACTGACTAAGGCTTCTGCCCGGGAAAACAAAACCCACAACCCCACGTTCCTAATCTCAGTTTGCAGAGCTCCATGGGCACTCTCAAAGCAGCCCGAGTTGGCACACGTGTCAGCTTGTCCCTGGGCGGCATCTTGATATTCGTGGAAATCCAGCGGGCAGCTGGCCACAAAGGGCCGAGGGCCGACCTGGTACTGACAAAGGCTTCTGCCCGGGAAAAGAAAACTCAGCACCCCACGTTCCTGGTCTCAGTTTGCAGGGCTCGGTGGGAACTCTCAAAGCAGCACTAGTTGCAACAGGTGTATGGTTGCCCATGGGCAGCATCTTGATATTCGTGGAAATCCAGCGGGCAACCGGCCCCTAAGGGCCAATGTTCTACCTGGTAATGACAAAGGCATCTGCCCGGGGAAACAAAACCCAACACCCCACGTTCCTGGTCTCAGTTTCCAGAGCTCAATGGGCACTCTCTAAACTGCCCGAATTGGCACAGGTGGCACCTTGTCCCTGTGCAGCATCTTGATATTTCTGGAAATCCAGCGGGCAGCCAGCCACGAAGGGCCGAGGGCCTACCTGGTACAGACAAAGGCTTCTCTCAGGGAAAACAAAACCCACCACCCCACGTTCCTGGTCTCAGTTTGCAGAGCTCCATGGGCACTCTCTAAGCTACCCGAGTTGCCACAGGTGGCAACTTCTCCCTGGGCGGCATCTTGATATTTGTGGAAATCCAGCAGGCAGCCGGCCACAAAGGGCCGAGGGCCTACCTGGTACAGAAAAAGGCTTCTGCCCGGGAAAAAAAAACCCACCACCCCACGTTGCTAATCATTGTTTGCAGAGCTCCATGGGCACTCTCAAAGCAGCCTGAATTGGCACAAGTGGCAGCTTGTCCCTTTGCAGCATCTTGATATTTGTGGAAATCCAGCGAGCAGCCAGCCCCGAAGGGACAAGGGCCTACCTGGTACAGACAAAGGCTTCTCTCAGGGAAAACAAAACCCACCACCCCACGTTCCTGGACTCAGTTTGCAGAGCTACATGGGCACTCTCTAAGCAGCCGAAATTTGAACAGGTGGCAGCTTGTCCCTGGGCGGCATCTTCAGATTCGTGGAAATCCAGCGGGCAGCAGGCCCCTTTGGGCCGAGGGCCTACCTGGTACAGAAAAAGGCTTCTGCCCGAGAAAACAAAACCCACCACCCCACGTTCCTAATCTCAGTTTGCAGAGCTCCATGGGCACTCTCAAAGCAGCCCGAGTTGGCACAGGTGGCAGCTTGTTCCTGGGCAGCATCTTGATATTCGTGGAAATTGTGCTGCCAGCCCACCCATAAGGACCGAGAGACTTCCGCGTACTGACAAAGCTTCTGCCCGGGGAAAATAAAACACACCACCCGATGTTCCTGGTGTCAGTTTGCAGAGCTCCATGGGCACTCTCAAAGCAACCCAAATTGAAACAGGTGGCAGCTTGTCCCTGGGCGGCATCTTGATATTCCTGGAAATCCAGCGGGTAGGCGGCCACAAAGGGCCGAGGGCCTGCCTGGTAGAGACTAAGGCTTCTGTCCGGGAAAACAAAACCCACCCCCCCACGTTCCTAGTCTCAGTTTGCAGAGCTCCATGGGCACTATCTAAGCTACCCGAGTTGCCACAAGTTGCAGCTTGTCCCTGGGCGGCATCTTGAGTATTCCTGGAAATCAGGCGAGCAGCCGGCCCCTAAGGGCCGAGGGCCTACCTGGTACTGACAAAGGCATCTGCCCTGGAAAACAAAACCCACCACCCCACGTTCCTGGACTCAGTTTGCAGAGCTCCATGGGCACTCTCAAAGCAGCCCAAATTTGAACAGGTGGCAGCTTGTCCGTGGGCGGCATCTTGATATTCGCGAAAATCCACCAGGCAGCCGGCCACGAAGAGCCGAGGGCCTACCTGGTACTGACTAAGGCTTCTGCCCGGGAAAACAAAACCCACCACCCCACGTTCCTAATCTCAGTTTGCAGAGCTCCATGGGCACTCTCAAAGCAGCCCGAGTTGGCACAGGTGGCAGCTTCTCCCTGGGCGGCATCTTGATATTCGTGGAAATTGTGCTGGCAGTCGACCTATAAGGACCGAGAGACTTCCTGGTACTGACAAAGCTTCTTCCCGGGGAAAACAAAACTCACCACCCGAAGTTCCTGGTCTCAGTTTGCAGAGCTCTGTGGGCACTCTCAAAGCAGTACAAGTTGCCACAGGTGGCAGCGTGTCCCTGGCCGGCATCTTGATATTCGTGGAAATCCTGCAAGCAACCGGCGACGAAGGACTGAGGGCTTACCTGGTACTGACAAAGGCATCTGCCCGGGGAAACAAAACCCACCACCCCACGTTCCTCGTCTCAATTTGCAGAGCTCCATGGGCAGTCTCAAAGCAGCCCGAGTTGGCACAGGTGTCAGCTTGTCTCTAGGCGGCACCTTGATATTCGTGGAAATCCAGCGGGCAGCTGGCCACAAAGGGCCGAGGGCCTACCTGGTACTGACAAAGGCTTCTGCCCGGGAAAACAAAACTCAGCACCCCACGTTCCTGGTCTCAGTTTGCAGGGCTCGGTGGGAACTCTCAAAGCAGCACTAGTTGCAACAGGTGTATGGTTGCCCATGGGCAGCATCTTGATATTCGTGGAAATCCAGCGGGCAGCCGGACCCTAAGGGCCAATGTTCTACCTGGTAATGACAAAGGCATCTGCCCGGGAAAACAAAACCCACCCCCCCACGTTCCTGGTCTCAGTTTACAGAGCTCAATGGGCACTCTCTAAACTGCCCGAATTGGCACAGGTGGCAGCTTGTCCCTGTGCAGCATCATGATATTCGTGGAAATTCAGCGGGCAGCCGGCCACAAAGGGCCACAAAGGGCCTACCTGGTACTGCAGATTCTTCTGCCTGGGGAAGGAAATGCGTCCACCCCACGTTCCTGGTCTCAGTTTGCACAGCTCCATGGGCACTCTCTAAGCAGCCCGAGTTGGCACAGGTGGCAGCTTGTCCCTGGGCAGCATCTTGATATTTGTGGAAATCCAGCGGGCAGCCTGCCACAAAGGGCCGAGGGCCTACCTGGTACAGAAAAAGGCTTCTGCCCAGGAAAACAAAACCCACCACCCCACGTTCCTAATCTCAGTTTGCAGAGCTCCATGGGCACTCTCAAAGCAGCCCTAATTGGCACATGTGGCAGCTTGTCCCTGGGTGGTATCCTAATATTTGTGTACATCCTGCTGCCAGCCGACCAATAAGGACCGATAGACTTCTGATACTGACAAAGCTTGCACCCCGGGAATAGAAAACCCACCACCCGACGTTCCTGGTCTCAGTTTGCAGAGCTCCATGGGCACTCTCAAAGCAGCACGAGTTGCCACAGGTGGCAGCGTGTCCCTGGGACGTATCTTGATATTCCTGGAAATCCAGCAGGTAGGCGGCCACAAAGTGCCGAGGGCCTACCTCGTAGAGAAAAAGGCATGTGCCCGGGAAAACAAAACCCACCCCCCCACGTTCCAAGTCTCAGTTTGCAGAGCTCCATGGGCACTATCTAAGCTACCCGAGTTGCCACAAGTGGCAGCTTGTCCCTGGGCCTCATCTTGAGTATTCCTGGAAATCAGGCGAGCAGGCGGCCCCTAAGGGCCATGGGCCTACCTGGTACTTACAAAGGCTTCTGCCCAGGATAACAAAACCCACCACCCCACGTTCCTGGTCTCAGTTCGCAGAGCTCCATGGGCACTCTCTAAGCAGCCCGAATTGGGCACAGGTGGCAGCTTGTCCCTGGGTGGTATCCTGATATTCGTGGAAATTGTGCTGCCAGCCGACCCATAAGGGCCGAGGGCCTACCTGGTACTGAGAGAGGCTTCTGCCCCGGGAAACAAAACCAACAACCCCGCCTTCCTTGTCTCAGTTTGCAGAGCTCCATGGGCACTCTCTAAGCAGCCTGAATATGAACAGGTGGCAGCTTGTCCCTGGGCGGCATGTTGATATTTGTGGAAATCAAGTGGGCAGCCGGCCCCGAATGGCCGAGGGCCTACCTGGTACTGCAGATTCTTCTGCCTGGGGAAAGAAAAGCGCCCTCCCCACATTCCTGGTCTCAGTTTGCAGAGCTCCATGGGCACTCTCTATGCTACCCGAGTTGGCACAGGTGGCAACTTCTCCCTGGGCGGCATCTTGATATTTGTGGAAATCCAGCGGGCAGCCAGCCACGAAGGGCCGAGGGCCTACCTCGTACTGACAAAGGCATCTGCCTGGGGAAAAAAAACCCACCACCCCATGTTCCTGGTCTCAGTTTGCAGAGCTCTGTGGGCACTCTCGACGCAGCCCTAATTGACACAGGTGGCAGCTTGTCCCTGGGCGGCATGTCGATATTCGTGGAAATCCAGCGGGCAGCCGGCCCCGTATGGCCGAGGGCCTACCTGGTACTGCAGATTCTTCTGCCTGGGGAAAGAAAAGCGTCCACCCCAGGTTCCTGGTCTCAGTTTGCAGAGCTCCATGGTTACTCTCTATGCTACCCGAGTTGCCACAGGTGGCAGCTTGTCCCTGGGCGGCATCTTCAGATTCGTGGAAATCCAGCGGGCAGCCGGCCACGAAGGGCCGAGGGCCTTCCTGTTACTGACAAAAGCATCTGCCCGGGGAAACAAAACCCACCACCCCACGTTCCTGGTCTCAGTTTGCAGAGCTCCATGGGCACTCTCAAAGCAGCTCGAGTTGGCACAGGTGGCAGCTTGTCCCTGGGCAGCATCTTGATATTCGTGGAAATCCAGCGGGCAGCCGGCCACGAAGGGCCGAGGGCCTTCCTGGTAATGCAGATTCTTCTGCCTCGGGAAAGAAAAGCGTCCCACCCACGTTCCTGGTCTCAGTTTGCAGAGCTCCATGGGCACTCTCAAAGCAGCCCGCGTTGGCACAGGTGGCAGCTTGTCACTGGGCAGCATCTTGATATTCCTGGAAATTGTGCTGCCAGCTGACCCATAAGGACCGAGAGACTTCCTGGTACTGACAAAGCTTCTGCCCGGGGAAAATAAAACACACCACCCGACGTTCCTGGTGTCAGTTTGCAGAGCTCCATGGGCACTATCAAAGCAGTACAAGATTCCACAGGTGGCAGCGTGTCCCCGGGCGGCATCTTGATATTTGTTGAAATCCAGCGAGACACCGGCCCCGAAAGTCTGAGGGATTTCCTGGAACTGACAAAGGCATCTGCCCCGGGAAACAAAACCTACCAGCCCACGTTCCTAATCTCAGTTTGCAGAGCTCCATGGGCGGTCTCAAAGCAGCCCGAGTTGGCACAGGTGTCAGCTTGTCTCTAGGCGGCACCTTGATATTCGTGGAAATCCAGCGGGCAGCTGGCCACAAAGGGCCGAGGGCCTACCTGGTACTGACAAAGGCTTCTCTCAGAAAAAACAAAACCCACCACCCCACGTTCCTGGTCTCAGTTTTCAGAGCTCCATGGGCACTCTCAAAGCAGCACTAGTTGCAACAGGTGTATGGTTGCCCATGGGCAGCATCTTGATATTCGTGGAAATCCAGCAGGCAACCGGCCACATATGGGCCAATCTTCTACCTGGTAATGACAAAGGCATCTGCCCGGGGAAACCAAACCCACCACCCCACGTTCCTGGTCTCAGTTTGACGAGCTCAATGGGCACTCTCTAAACTGCCCGAATTGGCACAGGTGGCAGCTTGTCCCTGTGCAGCATCTTGATATTCGTGGAAATCCAGCGGGCAGCCAGCCACGAAGGGCCGAGGGCCTACCTGGTACAGACAAAGGCTTCTCTCAGAAAAAACAAAACCCACCACCCCACGTTCCTGGTCTCAGTTTGCAGAGCTCCATGGGCACTCTCTAAGGAGTCCAAATTTGAACAGGTGGCAGCTTGTCCCTGGGCGGCATCTTCAGATTCGTGGAAATCCAGCGGGCAGCCGACCCCTTAGGGCCGAGGGCCTACCTGGTACTTACAAAGGCTTCTGCCCGAGAAAACAAAACCCACCACCCCACGTTCCTAATCTAAGTTTGCAGAGCTCCATGGGCACTCTCAAAGCAGCACGAGTTGGCACAGGTGGCAGCTTGTCCCTGGGACGCATCTTGATATTCCTGGAAATCCAGCGGGTAGGCGGCCACAAAGGGCCGAGGGCCTACCAGGTAGAGACTAAGGCTTCTGTCCGGGAAAACAAAACCCTCCCCACCACGTTCCGGGTCTCAGTTTTCGGAGATCCATGGGCACTATCTAAGCTACCCCAGTTGCCACAAGTTGCAGCTTGTCCCTGGTCGGCATCTTGAATATTCCTGGAAATCAGGCGAGCAGGCGGCCCCTAACGGCCGAGGGCCTACCTTGTACTGACAAAGGCATGTGCCCGGGAAAACAAAACCCACCACCCCACGTTCCTGGACTCAGTTTGCAGAGCTCCATGGGCACTCTCAAAGCAGCCCAAATTTGAACAGGCGGCAGCTTGTCCCTGGGCAGCATCTTGATATTCGTGGAAATTATGCTGGCAGCCGACCTATAAGGACCAAGAGACTTCCTGGTACTGACAAAGCTTCTGCCCGGGGAAAATAAAACACACCACCCGACGTTCCTGGTGTCAGTTTGCAGAGCTATGTGGGCACTCTCAAAGCAGTACAAGATTCCACAGGTGGCAGCGTGTCCCTGGGCGGCATCTTGATATTTGTTGAAATCCAGCGAGCCACCGGCCCCGAAAGTCTGAGGGATTTCCTGGAACTGACAAAGGCATCTGCCCCGGGAAACAAAACCTACCAGCCCACATTCCTAATCTCAGTTTGCAGAGCTCCATGGGCAGTCTCAAAGCAGCCCGAGTTGGCACAGGTGTCAGCTTGTCTCTAGGCGGCACCTTGATATTCGTGGAAATCCAGCGGGCAGCTGGCCACAAAGGGCCGAGGGCCTACCTGGTACTGACAAAGGCTTCTCTCAGAAAAAACAAAACCCACCACCCCACGTTCCTGGTCTCAGTTTTCAGAGCTCCATGGGCACTCTCAAAGCAGCACTAGTTGCAACAGGTGTATGGTTGCCCATGGGCAGCATCTTGATATTCGTGGAAATCCAGCAGGCAACCGGCCACATATGGGCCAATCTTCTACCTGGTAATGACAAAGGCATCTGCCCGGGGAAACGAAACCCACCACCCCACGTTCCTGGTCTCAGTTTGACGAGCTCAATGGGCACTCTCTAAACTGCCCGAATTGGCACAGGTGGCAGCTTGTCCCTGTGCAGCATCTTGATATTCGTGGAAATCCAGCGGGCAGCCAGCCACGATGGGCCGAGGGCCTACCTGGTACAGACAAAGGCTTCTCTCAGAAAAAACAAAACCCACCACCCCACGTTCCTGGTCTCAGTTTGCAGAGCTCCATGGGCACTCTCTAAGGAGCCCAAATTTGAACAGGTGGCAGCTTGTCCCTGGGCGGCATCTTCAGATTCGTGGAAATCCAGCGGGCAGCAGGCCCCTTAGGGCCGAGGGCCTACCTGGTACTTACAAAGGCTTCTGCCCGAGAAAACAAAACCCACCACCCCACGTTCCTAATCTAAGTTTGCAGAGCTCCATGGGCACTCTCAAAGCAGCAGGAGTTGGCACAGGTGGCAGCTTGTCCCTGGGACGCATCTTGATATTCCTGGAAATCCAGCGGGTAGGCGGCCACAAAGGGCCGAGGGCCTACCAGGTAGAGACTAAGGCTTCTGTCCGGGAAAACAAAACCCTCCCCACCACGTTCCGGGTCTCAGTTTACAGAGCTCAATGGGCACTCTCTAAACTGCCCGAATTGGCACAGGTGGCAGCTTGTCCCTGTGCAGCATCTTGATATTCGTGGAAATCCAGCGGGCAGCCAGCCACGATGGGCCGAGGGCCTACCTGGTACAGACAAAGGCTTCTCTCAGGGAAAACAAAACCCACCACCCCACGTTCCTGGTCTCAGTTTGCAGAGCTCCATGGGCACTCTCTAAGCAGCCCAAATTGGCACAGGTGGCAGCTTGTCCCTGGGCGGCATCTTCAGATTCGTGGAAATCCAGCGGGCAGCCGGCCCCTTAGGGCCGAGGGCCTACCTGGTACTTACAAAGGCTTCTGCCCGAGAAAACAAAACCCACCACCCCACGTTCCTAATCTAAGTTTGCAGAGCTCCATGGGCACTCTCAAAGCAGCCCGAGTTGGCACAGGTGGCAGCTTGTCCCTGGGACTCATCTTGATATTCCTGGAAATCCAGCGTGTAGGCGGCCACAAAGGGCTGAGGGCCTACCAGGTAGAGACTAAGGCTTCTGTCCGGGAAAAGAAAACCCTCTCCACCACGTTCCGAGTCTCAGTTTTCGGAGATCCATGGGCACTATCTAAGCTACCCGAGTTGCCACAAGTTGCAGCTTGTCCCTGGGCGGCATCTTGAATATTCCTGGAAATCAGGCGAGCAGGCGGCCCCTAACGGCCGAGGGCCTACCTGGTACTGACAAAGGCATGTGCCCGGGAAAACAAAACCCACCAACCCACGTTCCTGGACTCAGTTTGCAGAGCTCCATGGGCACTCTCAAAGCAGCCCAAATTTGAACAGGCGGCAGCTTGTCCCTGGGCAGCATCTTGATATTCGTGGAAATTATGCTGGCAGCCGACCTATAAGGACCAAGAGACTTCCTGGTACTGAAAAAGCTTCTTCCCGGGGAATAGAAAACTCACCACCCGAGGTTCCTGGTGTCAGTTTGCAGAACTTTGTGGGCACTCTCAAAGCAGTACAAGTTGCCACAGGTGGCAGCGTGTCCCTGGGCGGCATCTTGATATTCGTGGAAATCCTGCAAGCAACCGGCGACGAAGGACTGAGGGCCTACCTGGTACTGACAAAGGCATCTGCCCGGGGAAACAAAACCCACCACCCCACGTTCCTAATCTCAGTTTGCAGAGCTCCATGGGCACTCTCAAAGCAGCCCGAGTTGGCACAGGTGGCAGCTTGTCTCTAGGCGGCACCTTGATATTCGTGGAAATCCAGCGGGCAGGTGGCCACAAAGGGCCGAGGGCCTACCTGGTACTGACAAAGGCTTCTGCCCGGGAAAAAAAAACTCAGCACCCCACGTTCCTGGTCTCAGTTTGCAGGGCTCGGTGGGAACTCTCAAAGCAGCACTAGTTGCAACAGGTGTATGGTTGCCCATGGGCAGCATCTTGAGTATTCCTGGAAATCCAGCAGGCAGCCGGCTCCTAAGGGCCAATGTTCTACCTGGTAATGACAAAGGCATCTGCCCGGGGAAACCAAACCCACCACCCCACGTTCCTGGTCTCAGTTTACAGAGCTCAATGGGCACACTCTAAACTGCCCGAATTGGCACAGGTGTCAGCTTGTCCCTGGGCAGCATCTTGATATTTCTAGAAATCCACCAGGCAGCCAGCCACGAAGGGCCGAGGGCCTACCTGGTACAGACAAAGGCTTATGCCCGGGAAAACAAAACCCACCACCCCACGTTCCTAATCTCAGTTTGCAGAGCTCCATGGGCACTCTCAAAGCAGCCCGAGTTGGCGCAGGTGGCAGCTTGTCCCTGGGCGGCATCTTGATATTCGTGGAAATTGTGCTGCCAGCCTACCTATAAGGACCAAGAGACTTCCTGGTACTGAAAAAGCTTCTGCCCGGGGAATAGAAAACTCACCACCCCACGTTCCTGGTCTCAGTTTGCAGAGCTCTGTGGGCACTCTCAAAGCAGTACAAGTTGCCACAGGTGGCAGCGTGTCCCTGGGCGGCATCTTGATATTCGTGGAAATCCTGCAAGCAACCGGCGACGAAGGACTGAGGGCCTACCTGGTACTGACAAAGGCATCTGCCCGGGGAAACAAAACCCACCACCCCACGTTCCTAATCTTAGTTTGCAGAGCTCCATGGGCAGTCTCAAAGCAGCCCGAGTTGGCAAGGGTGTCAGCTTGTCTCTAGGCGGCACCTTGATATTCGTGGAAATCCAACGGGCAGCTGGCCACAAAGGGCCGAGGGCCTACCTGGTACTGACAAAGGCTTCTGCCTGGGAAAAAAAAACTCAGCACCCCACGTTCCTGGTCTCAGTTTGCAGGGCTCGGTGGGAACTCTCAAAGCAGCACTAGTTGCAACAGGTGTATGGTTGCCCATGGGCAGCATCTTGATATTCGTGGAAATCCAGCAGGCAGCCGGCCCCTAAGGGCCAATGTTCTACCTGGTAATGACAAAGGCATCTGCCCGGGGAAACCAAACCCACCACCCCACGTTCCTGGTCTCAGTTTGACGAGCTCCATGGGCACTCTCTAAACTGCCCGAATTGGCACAGGTGGCAGCTTGTCCCTGTGCAGCATCTTGATATTCGTGGAAATCCAGCGGGCAGCCAGCCACGAAGGGCCGAGGGCCTACCTGGTACAGACAAAGGCTTCTCTCAGGGAATAGCAAACGCACCAGCCCACGTTCCTGGTCTCAGTTTGCAGAGCTCCATGGGCACTCTCTAAGGAGCCCAAATTTGAACAGGTGGCAGCTTGTCCCTGGGCAGCATTTTGATATTCGTGGAAATCCAGCGGGCAGCCAGCCCCTAAGGTCCGAGGGCCTACCTGGTACAGAAAAAGGCTTCTGCCCGAGAAAACAAAACCCACCACCCCACGTTCCTAATCTCAGTTTGCAGAGCTCCATGGGCACTCTCAAAGCAGCCCGAGCTGGCGCAGGTGGCAGCTTGTTCCTGGGCAGCATCTTGATATTCGTGAAAATTGTGCTGCCAGCCGACCCATAAGGACCGAGAGAATTCCTGATACTGACAAAGCTTCTGCCCGGGGAAACAAAACCCACACCCCCACATTCCTGGTCTCAGTTTGCAGACCTCCATGGGCACCCTCGAAGCAGCCCTAATTGACACAGGTGGCAGCTTATCCCTGGGCGGCATCATGATATTCGTGGAAGTCCAGCGAGCAACCGGCCCCGAAAGGCTGAGGGCCTACCTGGAACTGACAAAGGCTTCTGCCCGGGAAAACAAAACCCACCACCCCACATTCCTAATCTCAGTTTGCAGAGCTCCATGGGCACTCTCAAAGCAGCACGAGTTGGCACAGGTGACAGCTTGTCCCTGGGATGCATCTTGATATTCCTGGAAATCCAGCGGGTAGGCGGCCACAAAGGGCCGAGGGCCTACCAGGTAGAGACTAAGGCTTCAGTCCGGGAAAACAAAACCCACCCCCCCACGTTCTGGGTCTCAGTTTTCGGAGATCCATGGGCACTATCTATGCTACCCGAGTTGGCACAAGTGGCAGCTTGTCCCTGGGCGGCATCTTGAGTATTCCTGGAAATCAGGCGAGCAGGCGGCCCCTAACGGCCGAGGGCCTACCTGGGAATGACAAAGGCATGTGCCCGGGAAAACAAAACCCAGTACCCCACGTTCCTGGTCTCAGTTTGCAGAGCTCCATGGGCACGCTCAAAGCAGCCCAAATTTGAACAGGTGGCAGCTTGTCCGTGGGCGGCATGTTGATATTCGCGAAAATCCACCAGGCAGCCGGCCACGAAGAGCCGAGGGCCTACCTGGTACAGAAAAAGGCTTCTGACCAGGAAAACAAAACCCACCATCACACGTTCCTAATCTCAGTTTGCAGAGCTCCATGGGCACTCTCAAAGCAGCCCGAGTTGGCACAGGTGTCAGCTTGTCTCTAGGCGGCACCTTGATATTCGTGGAAATCCAGCGGGCAGCTGGCCACAAAGGGCCGAGGGCCTACCTGGTACTGACAAAGGCTTCTGCCTGGGAAACAAACCTCAGCACCCCACGTTCCTGGTCTCAGTTTGCAGGGCTCGGTGGGAACTCTCAAAGCAGCACTAATTGCAACAGGTGTATGGTTGCCCATGGGCAGCATCTTGATATTCGTGGAAATCCAGCAGGCAGCCTGCCCCTAAGGGCCAATCTTCTACCTGGTAATGACAAAGGCTTCTTTCCGGGGAAACCAAACCCACCCCCCCACGTTCCTGGTCTCAGTTTGACGTGCTCAATGGGCACTCTCTAAACTGCCCGAATTGGCACAGGTGGCAGCTTGTCCCTGTGCAGCATCTTGATATTCATGGAAATCCAGCAGGCAGCCAGCCCCGAAGGGCCGAGGGCCTACCTGGTACTGACAAAGGCTTCTCTCAGGGAAAACAAAACCCACCACCCCACGTTCCTGGTCTCAGTTTGCAGAGCTCCATGGGCACTCTCTAAGCAGCCCAAATTGGCGCAGGTGGCAGCTTGTCCCTGGGCGGCATCTTCAGATTTGTGGAAATCCAGCAGGCAGCCGGCCCCTTAGGGCCGAGGGCCTACCTGGTACTTACAAAGGCTTCTGCCCGAGAAAACAAAACCCACCACCCCACGTTCCTAATCTAAGTTTGCAGAGCTCCATGGGCACTCTCAAAGCAGCCCGAGTTGGCACAGGTGGCAGCTTGTCCCTGGGACGCATCTTGATATTCCTGGAAATCCAGCGGGTAGGCGGCCACAAAGGGCCGAGGGCCTACCAGGTAGAGACTAAGGCTTCTGTCCGGGAAAACAAAACCCTCTCCACCACGTTCCGAGTCTCAGTTTTCGGAGATCCATGGGCACTATCTAAGCTACCCGAGTTGCCACAAGTTGCAGCTTGTCCCTGGGCGGCATCTTGAATATTCCTGGAAATCAGGCGAGCAGGCGGCCCCTAACGGCCGAGGGCCTACCTGGTACTGACAAAGGCATGTGCCCGGGAAAACAAAACCCACCAACCCACGTTCCTGGACTCAGTTTGCAGAGCTCCATGGGCACTCTCAAAGCAGCCCAAATTTGAACAGGCGGCAGCTTGTCCCTGGGCAGCATCTTGATATTCGTGGAAATTATGCTGGCAGCCGACCTATAAGGACCAAGAGACTTCCTGGTACTGAAAAAGCTTCTGCCCGGGGAATAGAAAACTCACCACCCCACGTTCCTGGTCTCAGTTTGCAGAGCTCTGTGGGCACTCTCAAAGCAGTACAAGTTGCCACAGGTGGCAGCGTGTCCCTGGCCGGCATCTTGATATTCGTGGAAATCCTGCAAGCAACCGGCGACGAAGGACTGAGGGCCTACCTGGTACTGACAAAGGCATCTGCCCGGGGAAACAAAACCCACCACCCCACGTTCCTAATCTCAGTTTGCAGAGCTCCATGGGCACTCTCAAAGCAGCCCGAGTTGGCACAGGTGGCAGCTTGTCTCTAGGCGGCACCTTGATATTCGTGGAAATCCAGCGGGCAGCTGGCCACAAAGGGCCGAGGGCCTACCTGGTACTGACAAAGGCTTCTGCCCGGGAAAAAAAAACTCAGCACCCCACGTTCCTGGTCTCAGTTTGCAGGGCTCGGTGGGAACTCTCAAAGCAGCACTAGTTGCAACAGGTGTATGGTTGCCCATGGGCAGCATCTTGAGTATTCCTGGAAATCCAGCAGGCAGCCGGCTCCTAAGGGCCAATGTTCTACCTGGTAATGACAAAGGCATCTGCCCGGGGAAACCAAACCCACCACCCCACGTTCCTGGTCTCAGTTTACAGAGCTCAATGGGCACTCTCTAAACTGCCCGAATTGGCACAGGTGTCAGCTTGTCCCTGTGCAGCATCTTGATATTCGTGGAAATCCAGCGGGCAGCCAGCCACGAAGGGCCGAGGGCCTACCTGGTACAGACAAAGGCTTCTCTCAGGGAATAGCAAACGCACCAGCCCACGTTCCTGGTCTCAGTTTGCAGAGCTACATGGGCACTCTCTAAGCAGCCCAAATTTGAACAGGTGGCAGCTTGTCCCTGCGCGGCATCTTCAGATTTGTGGAAATCCAGCGGGCAGCCGGCCCCTTAGGGCCGAGGGCCTACCTGGTACTTACAAAGGCTTCTGCCCGAGAAAAAAAAACCCACCACCCCACGTTCCTAATCTCAGTTTGCAGAGCTCCATGGGCACTCTCAAAGCAGCCCGAGTTGGCACAGGTGGCAGCTTGTCTCTAGGCGGCACCTTGATATTCGTGGAAATCCAGCGGGCAGCTGGCCACAAAGGGCCGAGGGCCTACCTGGTACTGACAAAGGCTTCTGCCCGGGAAAAAAAAACTCAGCACCCCACGTTCCTGGTCTCAGTTTGCAGGGCTCGGTGGGAACTCTCAAAGCAGCACTAGTTGCAACAGGTGTATGGTTGCCCATGGGCAGCATCTTGAGTATTCCTGGAAATCCAGCGGGCAACCGGCCCCTAAGGGCCAATGGTCTACCTGGTAATGACAAAGGCATCTGCCCGGGGAAACCAAACCCACCACCCCATGTTCCTGGTCTCAGTTTACAGAGCTCAATGGGCACTCTCTAAACTGCCCGAATTGGCACAGGTGGCAGCTTGTCCCTGTGCAGCATCTTGATATTCGTGGAAATCCAGCGGGCAGCCAGCCACGATGGGCCGAGGGCCTACCTGGTACAGACAAAGGCTTCTCTCAGGGAAAACAAAACCCACCACCCCACGTTCCTGGTCTCAGTTTGCAGAGCTCCATGGGCACTCTCTAAGCAGCCCAAATTGGCACAGGTGGCAGCTTGTCCCTGGGCGGCATCTTCAGATTTGTGGAAATCCAGCGGGCAGCCGGCCCCTTAGGGCCGAGGGCCTACCTGGTACTTACAAAGGCTTCTGCCCGAGAAAACAAAACCCACCACCCCACGTTCCTAATCTAAGTTTGCAGAGCTCCATGGGCACTCTCAAAGCAGCCCGAGTTGGCACAGGTGGCAGCTTGTCCCTGGGACGCATCTTGATATTCCTGGAAATCCAGCGTGTAGGCGGCCACAAAGGGCTGAGGGCCTACCAGGTAGAGACTAAGGCTTCTGTCCGGGAAAACAAAACCCTCTCCACCACGTTCCGAGTCTCAGTTTTCGGAGATCCATGGGCACTATCTAAGCTACCCGAGTTGCCACAAGTTGCAGCTTGTCCCTGGGCGGCATCTTGAATATTCCTGGAAATCAGGCGAGCAGGCGGCCCCTAACGGCCGAGGGCCTACCTGGTACTGACAAAGGCATGTGCCCGGGAAAACAAAACCCACCAACCCACGTTCCTGGACTCAGTTTACAGAGCTCAATGGGCACTCTCTAAACTGCCCGAATTGGCACAGGTGTCAGCTTGTCCCTGGGCAGCATCTTGATATTTGTAGAAATCCACCAGGCAGCCAGCCACGAAGGGCTGAGGGCCTACCTGGTACAGACAAAGGCTTCTGCCCGGGAAAACAAAACCCACCACCCCACGTTCCTAATCTCAGTTTGCAGAGCTCCATGGGCACTCTCAAAGCAGCCCGAGTTGGCGCAGGTGGCAGCTTGTCCCTGGGCGGCATCTTGATATTCGTGGAAATTGTGCTGCCAGCCTACCTATAAGGACCGAGAGACTTCCTGGTACTGAAAAAGCTTCTGCCCGGGGAATAGAAAACTCACCACCCGAGGTTCCTGGTCTCAGTTTGCAGAGCTCTGTGGGCACTCTCAAAGCAGTACAAGTTGCCACAGGTGGCAGCGTGTCCCTGGGCGGCATCTTGATATTCGTGGAAATCCTGCAAGCAACTGGCGACGAAGGACTGAGGGCCTACCTGGTACTGACAAAGGCATCTGCCCGGGGAAACAAAACCCACCACCCCACGTTCCTAATCTTAGTTTGCAGAGCTCCATGGGCAGTCTCAAAGCAGCCCGAGTTGGCAAGGGTGTCAGCTTGTCACTAGGCGGCACCTTGATATTCGTGGAAATCCAACGGGCAGCTGGCCACAAAGGGCCGAGGGCCTACCTGGTACTGACAAAGGCTTCTGCCTGGGAAAAAAAAAACTCAGCACCCCACGTTCCTGGTCTCAGTTTGCAGGGCTCGGTGGGAACTCTCAAAGCAGCACTAGTTGCAACAGGTGTATGGTTGCCCATGGGCAGCATCTTGAGTATTCCTGGAAATCCAGCAGGCAGCCGGCTCCTAAGGGCCAATGTTCTACCTGGTAATGACAAAGGCATCTGCCCGGGGAAACCAAACCCACCACCCCACGTTCCTGGTCTCAGTTTACAGAGCTCAATGGGCACTCTCTAAACTGCCCGAATTGGCACAGGTGTCAGCTTGTCCCTGTGCAGCATCTTGATATTCGTGGAAATCCAGCGGGCAGCCAGCCACGAAGGGCCGAGGGCCTACCTGGTACAGACAAAGGCTTCTCTCAGGGAATAGCAAACGCACCAGCCCACGTTCCTGGTCTCAGTTTGCAGAGCTCCATGGGCACTCTCTAAGGAGCCCAAATTTGAACAGGTGGCAGCTTGTCCCTGGGCAGCATTTTGATATTCGTGGAAATCCAGCGGGCAGCCAGCCACGAAGGGCCGAGGGCCTACCTGGTACAGAAAAAGGCTTCTGCCCGAGAAAACAAAACCCACCACCCCACGTTCCTAATCTCAGTTTGCAGAGCTCCATGGGCACTCTCAAAGCAGCCCGAGCTGGCGCAGGTGGCAGCTTGTTCCTGGGCAGCATCTTGATATTCGTGAAAATTGTGCTGCCAGCCGACCCATAAGGACCGAGAGAATTCCTGATACTGACAAAGCTTCTGCCCGGGGAAAATAAAACACACCACCCGACGTTCCTGGTGTCAGTTTGCAGAACTCTGTGGGCACTCTCAAAGCAGTACAAATGCCACAGGTGGCAGCGTGTCCCTGGGCGGCATCTTGATATTTGTGGAAATCCAGCGAGCCACCGGCCCCGAAAGACTGAGGGATTTCCTGGAACTGACAAAGGCATCTGCCCGGGGAAACAAAACCCACCCCCCCACATTCCTGGTCTCAGTTTGCAGACCTCCATGGGCACTCTCGAAGCAGCCCTAATTGACACAGGTGGCAGCTTGTCCCTGGGCGGCATCATGATATTCGTGGAAGTCCAGCGAGCAACCGGCCCCGAAAGGCTGAGGGCCTACCTGTAACTGACAAAGGCTTCTGCCCGGGAAAACAAAACCCACCACCCCACATTCCTGTGTCAGTTTGCAGAGCTCCATGGGCACTCTCAAAGCAGCACGAGTTGGCACAGGTGGCAGCTTGTCCCTGGGCAGCATCTTGATATTCCTGGAAATCCAGCGGGTAGGCGGCCACAAAGGGCCGAGGGCCTACCAGGTAGAGACTAAGGCTTCAGTCCGGGAAAACAAAACCCACCCCCCCACGTTCTGGGTCTCAGTTTTCGGAGATCCATGGGCACTATCTATGCTACCCGAGTTGGCACAAGTGGCAGCTTGTCCCTGGGCGGCATCTTGAGTATTCCTGGAAATCAGGCGAGCAGGCGGCCCCTAACGGCCGAGGGCCTACCTGGTACTGACAAAGGCATGTGCCCGGGAAAACAAAACCCAGTACCCCACGTTCCTGGTCTCAGTTTGCAGAGCTCCATGGGCACTCTCAAAGCAGCCCAAATTTGAACAGGTGGCAGCTTGTCCGTGGGCGGCATGTTGATATTCGCGAAAATCCACCAGGCAGCCGGCCACGAAGAGCCGAGGGCCTACCTGGTACAGACAAAGGCTTCTGACCAGGAAAACAAAACCCACCACCCCACGTTCCTAATCTCAGTTTGCAGAGCTCCATGGGCACTCTCAAAGCAGCCCGAGTTGGCGCAGGTGGCAGCTTGTCCCTGGGCAGCATCATGATATTTCTGGAAATTGTGCTGGCAGCCGACTTATAAGGACCAAGAGACTTCCTGGTATTGACAAAGCTTCTGCCCGGGGAATAGAAAACTCACCACCCGAGGTTCCTGGTCTCAGTTTGCAGAGCTCTGTGGGCACTCTCAAAGCAGTACAAGTTGCCACAGGTGGCAGCGTGTCCCTGGGCGGCATCTTGATATCCGTGGAAATCCTGCAAGCAACTGGCGACGAAGGACTGAGGGCCTACCTGGGAATGACAAAGGCATGTGCCCGGGAAAACAAAACCCAGTACCCCACGTTCCTGGTCTCAGTTTGCAGAGCTCCATGGGCACTCTCAAAGCAGCCCAAATTTGAACAGGTGGCAGCTTGTCCGTGGGCGGCATGTTGATATTCGCGAAAATCCACCAGGCAGCCGGCCACGAAGAGCCGAGGGCCTACCTGGTACAGACAAAGGCTTCTGACCAGGAAAACAAAACCCACCACCCCACGTTCCTAATCTCAGTTTGCAGAGCTCCATGGGCACTCTCAAAGCAGCCCGAGTTGGCGCAGGTGGCAGCTTGTCCCTGGGCAGCATCATGATATTTCTGGAAATTGTGCTGGCAGCCGACTTATAAGGACCAAGAGACTTCCTGGTATTGACAAAGCTTCTGCCCGGGGAATAGAAAACTCACCACCCGAGGTTCCTGGTCTCAGTTTGCAGAGCTCTGTGGGCACTCTCAAAGCAGTACAAGTTGCCACAGGTGGCAGCGTGTCCACTGGGCGGCATCTTGATATCCGTGGAAATCCTGCAAGCAACTGGCAACGAAGGACTGAGGGCCTACCTGGGAATGACAAAGGCATGTGCCCGGGAAAACAAAACCCAGTACCCCACGTTCCTGGTCTCAGTTTGCAGAGCTCCATGGGCACTCTCAAAGCAGCCCAAATTTGAACAGGTGGCAGCTTGTCCGTGGGCGGCATGTTGATATTCGCGAAAATCCACCAGGCAGCCGGCCACGAAGAGCCGAGGGCCTACCTGGTACAGAAAAAGGCTTCTGCCCGAGAAAACAAAACCCACCACCCCACGTTCCTAATCTCAGTTTGCAGAGCTCCATGGGCACTCTCAAAGCAGCCCGAGTTGGCACAGGTGGCAGCTTGTCCCTGGGCAGCATCTTGATATTCGTGGAAATTGTGCTGCCAGCCGACGCATAAGGACCGAGAGACTTCCTGGTACTGACAAAGCTTCTGCCCGGGGAAAATAAAACCCACCACCCGACGTTCCTGGTGTCAGTTTGCAGAGCTCTGTGGGCACTCTCAAAGCAGTATAAGATGCCACAGGTGGCACCGTGTCCCTGGGCGGCATCTTGATATTTGTGGAATTCCAGCGGGCAGCCAGCCACGAAGGGCCGAGGGCCTTCCTGTTACTGACAAAGGCATCTGCCCGGGGAAAACAAAACTCAGCACCCCACGTTCCTAATCTCAGTTTGCAGAGCTCCATGGGCAGTCTCAAAGCAGCCCGAATTGGAACAGGTGGCAGCTTGTCCCTGGGTGGTATCCTAATATTTGTGGAAATACTGCTGCCAGCCGACCCATAAGGACCGAGAGACTTCCTGGTACTGACAAAGCTTCCGCCTCAGGAAAACAAAACCCACCACCCCACGTTCCTGGTCTCAGTTTGCAGAGCTCCATGGGCACTCTCAAAGCAGCCCGAGTTGGCACAGGTGGCAGCTTGTCCCTGGGACGCATCTTGATATTCCTGGAAATCCAGCGGGTAGGCGGCCACAAAGGGCCGAGGGCCTACCACGTAGAGACTAAGGCTTCTGTCCAGGAAAACAAAACCCACCCCGCCACGTTCCGGGTCTCAGTTTTTGGAGATCCATGGGCACTATCTAAGCTACCCGAGTTGCCACAAGTGGCAGATTGTCCCTGGGCGGCATCTTGAGTATTCCTGGAAATCAGGCGAGCAGCCGGCCCCGAAGGGCCGAGGGCCTACCTGGTACAGACAAAGGCATGTGCCCCGGAAAACAAAACCCACCACCCCACGTTCCTGGTCTCAGTTTGCAGAGCTCCATGGGCACTCTCTAAGCAGCCCAAATTTGAACAGGTGGCAGCTTGTCCCTGGGCGGCATCTTCAGATTCGTGGAAATCCAGCGGGTAGCCGGCCACGAAGGGCCGAGGGCGTACCTGGTACAGAAAAAGGCTTCTGCCCGAGAAAACAAAACCCACCACCCCACGTTCCTAATCTCAGTTTGCAGAGCTCCATGGGCACTCTCAAAGCAGCCTGAATTGGAACAGGTGGCAGCTTGTCCCTGGGCGGCATCT
Source organism: Motacilla alba alba (assembly GCF_015832195.1). Taxonomy (NCBI): domain Eukaryota; kingdom Metazoa; phylum Chordata; class Aves; order Passeriformes; family Motacillidae; genus Motacilla; species Motacilla alba. Next base: position 154,549 of record NW_024037700.1, read on the forward strand.
TGATATTCGTGGAAATTGTGCTGCCAGCCGACCCATAAGGACCGAGAGACTTCCTGGTACTGACAAAGCTTCAGCCCGGGGAAAATAAAACACACCACCCGACGTTCCTGGTGTCAGTTTGCAGAGCTTTGTGGGCACTATCAAAGCAGTACAAGATGCCACAGGTGGCAGCGTGTCCCCGGGCGGCATCTTGATATTTGTGGAAATCCAGCGAGCCACCGGCCCCGAAAGGCTGAGGGCCTGCCTGGAACTGACAAAGGCATCTGCCCGGGGAAACAAAACCCGCCACCCCACATTCCTAATCTCAGTTTGCAGAGCTCCATGGGCACTCTCTAAGCAGCACGAGTTGGCACAGGTGGCAGCTTGTCCCTGGGCGGCATCTTGATATTCGTGGAAATCCAGTGGGCAGCCGGCCACGAATGGCTGAGGGCCTACCTGGTACTGCAGATTCTTCTGCCTGGGGAAAGAAAAGCGTCCACCCCACGTTCCTGGTCTCAGTTTCCAGAGCTCCATGGGCACTCTCTATGCAGCCTGAATTGGAACAGGTGGCAGCTTGACCCTGGGCGGCATATTGATATTCCTGGAAATCCAGCGGTCAGCCGGCCCCGAAGGGCCGAGGGCCTTTCTGGTACTGCTGATTCTTCTGCCTGGAGAAAGAAAACGTCCACCCCACGTTCCTGGTCTCAGTTTGCAGAGCTCCATGGGCACTCTCAAAGCTTCCCGAGTTTGCACAGGTGGCAGCTTGTCCCTGGGCAGCATCTTGATATTCGTGGAAATCCAGCGGGCAGCCGGCCCCTTAGAGCCGAGGGCCTACCTGGTACAGAAAAAGGCTTCTGCCCGGGAAAACAAAACCCACCAGCCCACGATCCTAAGCTCAGTTTGCAGAGCTTCAGGGGCACTCTCAAAGCAGCCAGAGTGGGCACAGGTGGCATCTTCTCCCTTTGCAGCATCTTGATATTAGTGGAAATTGTGCTGACAGCCGACCTATACGGACCGAGAGACTTCCTGGTACTGAGAAAGCTTCTGCCTGGGGAATAGCAAACCCACCACCCGACGTTCCTGGTCTCAGTTTGCAGAGCTCTGTGGGCACTCTCAAAGCAGCATAATTTGGCACAGGTGGCAGCTTGTCCCTGGGCAGCATCTTGATATTCGTGGAAATCCTGCAAGCAACCGGCCCCAATAGACTGAGGGCCTACCTGGTACTGACAAAGGCATCTGCGCGGGGAAACAAAACCCACCAGCCCATGTTCCTAATCTCAGTTTGTAGAACTCCATGGGCAGTCTCAAAGCAGCCCGAATTGGAACAGGAGGAAACTTCTCCCTGGGCGGCATCTTGATATTTGTGGAAATCCTGCTGGCAGACGGTGCCGAAGGGCCGAGGGCCTAAGTGGCACTGAGAATGGTTTCTGTCCGGAAAATTAAAACCCACCAGCCCACGTTCCTGGTCTCAGTTTACAGAGCTCGGTGGGCACTCTCAAAGCAGTACAAGTTGGCACAGGTGGCAGCTTGTCCCTGGGCAGAATCTTGATATTCGTGGAAATCCAGTAGGCAGCCGGCCCCTTAGGGCCGAGGGCCTACATGAACAGACAAATGCTTCTGCCCGGGGAAACAAAACCCACCACCCCATGTTCCTCGTCTCAATTTGCAGAGCTCCATAGGCACTCTCAAATCAGCCCGAGTTGGCACAGGTGGCATCTTGTCCCTGGGCGGCATCTTGATATTCGTGGAAATCTAGCGGGCAGCCGGCCGCTACTGGTCAAGGGCCTACCTGGTACTGAAGATTTTTCTGCCCGGGGAAACAAAACCCACGACCCCACGTTCCTGGTCTCAGTTTGCAGAGCTCCATGGGCACTCTCTAATCTACCCGAATTGGCACCGGTGGCAGCTTGTCCCTGGGCAGCATCTTGATATTGGTGGAAATCCAGCGGGCAGCCGGCCCCGAAGGGCCAAGGGCCTACCTGGTACTGACAAAGGCTTCTGCCCGGGGAAATAAAACCCACGACCCCAAGTTCCTGGTCTCAGTTTGCAGAGCTCCATGGGCACTCTCTAAGCTACCCGAATTGGCACATGTGGCAGCTTGTCCCTGGGCGGCATCTTGATATTCCTGGAAATCCAGCGGGCAGCCGGCCCCGAAGGGCCGAGGGCCTACCTGGTACTGGGAAAGGCTTCTGCCCAGGGAAACAAAACCCACGACCCCACGTTCCTGGTCTCAGTTTGCAGAGCTCCATGGGCACTCTCTAAGCTGCCCGAATTGGCACAGGTGGCAGCTTGTCCCTGTGCCGCATCTTGATATTCGCGGAAATCTCACAAGCGGCCTGCATAATCATGCTGGCGGCCAGCAACATATTTTTCGAGCTTCAGCGCAGGGAAGCAGAAGTCATCACCCAAAGTTCCACATCTCAGTTTGCGGAGCTCCATGGGCACTGTCCATGATGAGCGCGTTGTCATAGCTGGCAGCTTGTCCCTGGCCGGCATCTTGATATTGGTGGAAATCCAGCGGGCAACCAGCCCCGAAGGCCCAATGGCCTACCTGGTAGTGCAGATTCTTCTGCCTGGGGAAACTAGACCCACCACCCCACGTTCCACATCTCAGTTTGCAGAGCTCCATGGGCACTCTCAAAGCAGCCTGAATTGGAACAGGTGGCAGCTTGTCCCTGGGTGGTATCCTAATATTTGTGGAAATACTGCTGCCAGCCGACCCATAAGGACCGAGAGACTTCCTGGTACTGACAAAGCTTCCGCCCCGGGAATAGAAAACCCACCACCCCATGTTCCTGGTCTCAGTTTGCAGAGCTCCATGGGCACTCTCAAAGCAGCCCGAGTTGGCACAGGTGGCAGCTTGTCCCTGGGACGCATCTTGATATTCCTGGAAATCCAGCGGGTAGGCGGCCACAAAGGGCCGAGGGCCTACCTGGTAGAGACTAAGGCTTCTGTCCAGGAAAACAAAACCCACCCCGCCACGTTACGGGTCTCAGTTTTTGGAGATCCATGGGCACTATCTAAGCTACCCGAGTTGCCACAAGTGGCAGCTTGTCCCTGGGCGGCATCTTGAGTATTCCTGGAAATCAGGCGAGCAGCCGGCCCCGAAGGGCCGAGGGCCTACCTGGTACAGACAAAGGCATGTGCCCGGGAAAACAAAACCCACCACCCCACGTTCCTGGTCTCAGTTTGCAGAGCTCCATGGGCACACTCTAAGCAGCCCAAATTTGAACAGGTGGCAGCTTGTCCCTGGGCGGCATCTTCAGATTCGTGGAAATCCAGCGGGTAGCCGGCCACGTAGGGCCGAGGGCCTACCTGGTACAGAAAAAGGCTTCTGCCCGAGAAAACAAAACCCACCACCCCACGTTCCTAATCTCAGTTTGCAGAGCTCCATGGGCACTCTCAAAGCAGCCTGAATTGGAACAGGTGGCAGCTTGTCCCTGGGTGGCATCTTGATATTCGTGGAAATTGTGCTGCCAGCCGACCCATAAGGACCGAGAGACTTCCTGGTACTGACAAAGCTTCAGCCCGGGGAAAATAAAACACACCACCCGACGTTCCTGGTGTCAGTTTGCAGAGCTCTGTGGGCACTATCAAAGCAGTACAAGATGCCACAGGTGGCAGCGTGTCCCCGGGCGGCATCTTGATATTTGTGGAAATCCAGCGAGCCACCGGCCCCGAAAGGCTGAGGGCCTACCTGGAACTGACAAAGGCATCTGCCCGGGGAAACAAAACCCGCCACCCCACATTCCTAATCTCAGTTTGCAGAGCTCCATGGGCACTCTCTAAGCAGCACGAGTTGGCACAGGTGGCAGCTTGTCCCTGGGCGGCATCATGATATTCGTGGAAATCCAGCGAGCAACCGGCCCCGAAAGGCTGAGGGCCTACCTGGAACTGACAAAGGCTTCTGCCCGGGAAAACAAAACCCAACACCCCACGTTCCTGGTCTCAGTTTGCAGAGCTCCATGGGCACTCTCAAAGCAGCACGAGTTGGCACAGGTGGCAGCTTGTCCCTGGGCAGCATCTTGATATTCGTGGAAATTCAGCGGGCAGCCGGCCACAAAGGGCCACAAAGGGCCTACGTGGTTCTGCAGATTCTTCTGCCTGGGGAAGGAAAAGCGTCCACCCCACGTTCCTGGTCTCAGTTTGCACAGCTCCATGGGCACTCTCTAAGCAGCCCGAGTTGGCACAGGTGGCAGCTTGTCCCTGGGCAGCATCTTGATATTTGTGGAAATCCAGCGGGCAGCCTGCCACAAAGGGCCGAGGGCCTACCTGGTACAGAAAAAGGCTTCTGCCCGAGAGAACAAAACCCACCACCCCACGTTCCTAATCTCAGTTTGCAGAGCTCCATGGGCACTCTCAAAGCAGCCCTAATTGGCACATGTGGCAGCTTGTCCCTGGGTGGTATCCTAATATTTGTGTACATCCTGCTGCCAGCCGACCAATAAGGACCGATAGACTTCTGATACTGACAAAGCTTGCACCCCGGGAATAGAAAACCCACCACCCGACGTTCCTGGTCTCAGTTTGCAGAGCTCCATGGGCACTCTCAAAGCAGCACGAGTTGCCACAGGTGGCAGCTTGTCCCTGGGACGTATCTTGATATTCCTGGAAATCCAGCAGGTAGGCGGCCACAAAGTGCCGAGGGCCTACCTCGTAGAGAAAAAGGCTTCTGTCCGGGAAAACAAAACCCACCCCCCCACGTTCCAAGTCTCAGTTTGCAGAGCTCCATGGGCACTATCTAAGCTACCCGAGTTGCCACAAGTGGCAGCTTGTCCCTGGGACGCATCTTGAGTATTCCTGGAAATCAGGCGAGCAGGCGGCCCCTAAGGGCCATGGGCCTACCTGGTACTTACAAAGGCTTCTGCCCAGGATAACAAAACCCACCACCCCACGTTCCTGGTCTCAGTTCGCAGAGCTCCATGGGCACTCTCTAAGCAGCCCGAATTGGGCACAGGTGGCAGCTTGTCCCTGGGTGGTATCCTGATATTCGTGGAAATTGTGCTGCCAGCCGACCCATAAGGGCCGAGGGCCTACCTGGTACTGAGAGAGGCTTCTGCCCCGGGAAACAAAACCAACAACCCCTCCTTCCTTGTCTCAGTTTCCAGAGCTCCATGGGCACTCTCTAAGCAGCCTGAATATGAACAGGTGGCAGCTTGTCCCTGGGCGGCATGTTGATATTTGTGGAAATCAAGTGGGCAGCCGGCCCCGAATGGCCGAGGGCCTACCTGGTACTGCAGATTCTTCTGCCTGGGGAAAGAAAAGCGCCCTCCCCACGTTCCTGGTCTCAGTTTGCAGAGCTCCATGGGCACTCTCTACGCTACCCGAGTTGGCACAGGTGGCAACTTCTCCCTGGGCGGCATCTTGATATTTGTGGAAATCCAGCGGGCAGCCAGCCACGAAGGGCCGAGGGCCTACCTCGTACTGACAAAGGCATCTGCCTGGGGAAACAAAACCCACCACCCCATGTTCCTGGTCTCAGTTTGCAGAGCTCTGTGGGCACTCTCGACGCAGCCCTAATTGACACAGGTGGCAGCTTGTCCCTGGGCGGCATGTCGATATTCGTGGAAATCCAGCGGGCAGCCGGCCCCGTATGGCCGAGGGCCTACCTGGTACTGCAGATTCTTCTGCCTGGGGAAAGAAAAGCGTCCACCCCAGGTTCCTGGTCTCAGTTTGCAGAGCTCCATGGTTACTCTCTATGCTACCCGAGTTGCCACAGGTGGCAGCTTGTCCCTGGGCGGCATCTTCAGATTCGTGGAAATCCAGCGGGCAGCCGGCCACGAAGGGCCGAGGGCCTTCCTGTTACTGACAAAAGCATCTGCCCGGGGAAACAAAACCCACCACCCCACGTTCCTGGTCTCAGTTTGCAGAGCTCCATGGGCACTCTCTAAGCTGCCCGAGTTGGCACAGGTGGCAGCTTGTCCCTGTGCCGCATCTTGATATTCGTGGAAATCCAGCGGGCAGCCGGACACGAAGGGCCGAGGGCCTTCCTGGTAATGCAGATTCTTCTGCCTGGGGAAAGAAAAGCGTCCCACCCACGTTCCTGGTCTCAGTTTGCAGAGCTCCATGGGCACTCTCTACGCTACCCGAGTTGGCACAGGTGTCAGCTTGTCTCTAGGCGGCACCTTGATATTCGTGGAAATCCAGCGGGCAGCTGGCCACAAAGGGCCGAGGGCCTACCTGGTACTGACAAAGGCTTCTCTCAGAAAAAACAAAACCCACCACCCCACGTTCCTGGTCTCAGTTTGCAGAGCTCTGTGGGCACTCTCAAAGCAGTACAAGTTGCCACAGGTGGCAGCGTGTCCCTGGGCGGCATCTTGATATTCGTGGAAATCCTGCAAGCAACTGGCGACGAAGGACTGAGGGCCTACCTGGTACTGACAAAGGCATCTGCCCGGGGAAACAAAACCCACCACCCCACGTTCCTAATCTTAGTTTGCAGAGCTCCATGGGCAGTCTCAAAGCAGCCCGAGTTGGCAAGGGTGTCAGCTTGTCTCTAGGCGGCACCTTGATATTCGTGGAAATCCAACGGGCAGCTGGCCACAAAGGGCCGAGGGCCTACCTGGTACTGACAAAGGCTTCTGCCTGGGAAAAAAAAACTCAGCACCCCACGTTCCTGGTCTCAGTTTGCAGGGCTCGGTGGGAACTCTCAAAGCAGCACTAGTTGCAACAGGTGTATGGTTGCCCATGGGCAGCATCTTGATATTCGTGGAAATCCAGCAGGCAGCCGGCCCCTAAGGGCCAATGTTCTACCTGGTAATGACAAAGGCATCTGCCCGGGGAAACCAAACCCACCACCCCACGTTCCTGGTCTCAGTTTGACGAGCTCAATGGGCACTCTCTAAACTGCCCGAATTGGCACAGGTGGCAGCTTGTCCCTGTGCAGCATCTTGATATTCGTGGAAATCCAGCGGGCAGCCAGCCACGAAGGGCCGAGGGCCTACCTGGTACAGACAAAGGCTTCTCTCAGAAAAAACAAAACCCACCACCCCACGTTCCTGGTCTCAGTTTGCAGAGCTCCATGGGCACTCTCTAAGGAGTCCAAATTTGAACAGGTGGCAGCTTGTCCCTGGGCGGCATCTTCAGATTTGTGGAAATCCAGCGGGCAGCCGGCCCCTTAGGGCCGAGGGCCTACCTGGTACTTACAAAGGCTTCTGCCCGAGAAAACAAAACCCACCACCCCACGTTCCTAATCTAAGTTTGCAGAGCTCCATGGGCACTCTCAAAGCAGCCCGAGTTGGCACAGGTGGCAGCTTGTCCCTGGGACGCATCTTGATATTCCTGGAAATCCAGCGGGTAGGCGGCCACAAAGGGCCGAGGGCCTACCAGGTAGAGACTAAGGCTTCTGTCCGGGAAAACAAAACCCTCCCCACCACGTTCCGGGTCTCAGTTTTCGGAGATCCATGGGCACTATCTAAGCTACCCGAGTTGCCACAAGTTGCAGCTTGTCCCTGGGCGGCATCTTGAATATTCCTGGAAATCAGGCGAGCAGGCGGCCCCTAACGGCCGAGGGCCTACCTGGTACTGACAAAGGCATGTGCCCGGGAAAACAAAACCCACCAACCCACGTTCCTGGACTCAGTTTGCAGAGCTCCATGGGCACTCTCAAAGCAGCCCAAATTTGAACAGGCGGCAGCTTGTCCCTGGGCAGCATCTTGATATTCGTGGAAATTATGCTGGCAGCCGACCTATAAGGACCAAGAGACTTCCTGGTACTGAAAAAGCTTCTGCCCGGGGAATAGAAAACTCACCACCCCACGTTCCTGGTCTCAGTTTACAGAGCTCTGTGGGCACTCTCAAAGCAGTACAAGTTGCCACAGGTGGCAGCGTGTCCCTGGGCGGCATCTTGATATTCGTGGAAATCCTGCAAGCAACCGGCGACGAAGGACTGAGGGCCTACCTGGTACTGACAAAGGCATCTGCCCGGGGAAACAAAACCCACCACCCCACGTTCCTAATCTCAGTTTGCAGAGCTCCATGGGCACTCTCAAAGCAGCCCGAGTTGGCACAGGTGGCAGCTTGTCTCTAGGCGGCACCTTGATATTCGTGGAAATCCAGCGGGCAGCTGGCCACAAAGGGCCGAGGGCCTACCTGGTACTGACAAAGGCTTCTGCCCGGGAAAAAAAAACTCAGCACCCCACGTTCCTGGTCTCAGTTTGCAGGGCTCGGTGGGAACTCTCAAAGCAGCACTAGTTGCAACAGGTGTATGGTTGCCCATGGGCAGCATCTTGAGTATTCCTGGAAATCCAGCGGGCAACCGGCCCCGAAGGGCCAATGGTCTACCTGGTAATGACAAAGGCATCTGCCCGGGGAAACCAAACCCACCACCCCACGTTCCTGGTCTCAGTTTACAGAGCTCAATGGGCACTCTCTAAACTGCCCGAATTGGCACAGGTGGCAGCTTGTCCCTGGGCAGCATCTTGATATTTGTAGAAATCCAGCAGGCAGCCGGCCACGAAGAGCCGAGGGCCTACCTGGTACAGACAAAGGCTTATGCCCGGGAAAACAAAACCCACCACCCCACGTTCCTAATCTCAGTTTGCAGAGCTCCATGGGCACTCTCAAAGCAGCCCGAGTTGGCGCAGGTGGCAGCTTGTCCCTGGGCGGCATCTTGATATTCGTGGAAATTGTGCTGCCAGCCTACCTATAAGGACCGAGAGACTTCCTGGTACTGAAAAAGCTTCTGCCCGGGGAATAGAAAACTCACCACCCGAGGTTCCTGGTCTCAGTTTGCAGAGCTCTGTGGGCACTCTCAAAGCAGTACAAGTTGCCACAGGTGGCAGCGTGTCCCTGGGCGGCATCTTGATATTCGTGGAAATCCTGCAAGCAATTGGCGACGAAGGACTGAGGGATTTCCTGGAACTGACAAAGGCATCTGCCCGGGGAAACAAAACCCACCACCCCACATTCCTAATCTCAGTTTGCAGAGCTTTATGGGCACTCTCAAAGCAGCCCGAATTGGCACAGGTGTCAGCTTGTCTCTAGGCGGCACCTTGATATTCGTGGAAATCCAGCGGGCAGCTGGCCACAAAGGGCCGAGGGCCTACCTGGTACTGACAAAGGCTTCTGCCCGGGAAAAAAAAACTCAGCACCCCACGTTCCTGGTCTCAGTTTGCAGGGCTCGGTGGGAACTCTCAAAGCAGCACTAGTTGCAACCAGTGTATGGTTGCCCATGGGCAGCATCTTGATATTCGTGGAAATCCAGCGGGCAACCGGCCCCTAAGGGCCAATGGTCTACCTGGTAATGACAAAGGCATCTGCCCGGGGAAACAAAACCCAACACCCCACGTTCCTGGTCTCAGTTTACAGAGCTCAATGGGCACTCTCTAAACTGCCCGAATTGGCACAGGTGGCAGCTTGTCCCTGTGCAGCATCTTGATATTCGTGGAAATCCAGCGGGCAGCCAGCCACGATGGGCCGAGGGCCTACCTGGTACAGACAAAGGCTTCTCTCAGGGAAAACAAAACCCACCACCCCACGTTCCTGGTCTCAGTTTGCAGAGCTCCATGGGCACTCTCTAAGCAGCCCAAATTGGCACAGGTGGCAGCTTGTCCCTGGGCGGCATCTTCAGATTTGTGGAAATCCAGCAGGCAGCCGGCCCCTTAGGGCCGAGGGCCTACCTGGTACAGAAAAAGGCTTCTGCCCGAGAAAACAAAACCCACCACCCCACGTTCCTAATCTCAGTTTGCAGAGCTCCATGGGCACTCTCAAAGCAGCCCGAGTTGGCACAGGTGGCAGCTTGTCTCTAGGCGGCACCTTGATATTCGTGGAAATCCAGCGGGCAGCTGGCCACAAAGGGCCGAGGGCCTACCTGGTACTGACAAAGGCTTCTGCCTGGGAAAAAAAAACTCAGCACCCCACGTTCCTGGTCTCAGTTTGCAGGGCTCGGTGGGAACTCTCAAAGCAGCACTAGTTGCAACAGGTGTATGGTTGCCCATGGGCAGCATCTTGAGTATTCCTGGAAATCCAGCGGGCAACCGGCCCCTAAGGGCCAATGGTCTACCTGGTAATGACAAAGGCATCTGCCCGGGGAAACCAAACCCACCACCCCATGTTCCTGGTCTCAGTTTACAGAGCTCAATGGGCACTCTCTAAACTGCCCGAATTGGCACAGGTGGCAGCTTGTCCCTGTGCAGCATCTTGATATTCGTGGAAATCCAGCGGGCAGCCAGCAACGATGGGCCGAGGGCCTACCTGGTACAGACAAAGGCTTCTCTCAGGGAAAACAAAACCCACCACCCCACGTTCCTGGTCTCAGTTTGCAGAGCTCCATGGGCACTCTCTAAGCAGCCCAAATTGGCACAGGTGGCAGCTTGTCCCTGGGCGGCATCTTCAGATTTGTGGAAATCCAGCAGGCAGCCGGCCCCTTAGGGCCGAGGGCCTACCTGGTACTTACAAAGGCTTCTGCCCGAGAAAACAAAACCCACCACCCCACGTTCCTAATCTAAGTTTGCAGAGCTCCATGGGCACTCTCAAAGCAGCCCGAGTTGGCACAGGTGGCAGCTTGTCCCTGGGACGCATCTTGATATTCCTGGAAATCCAGCGTGTAGGCGGCCACAAAGGGCTGAGGGCCTACCAGGTAGAGACTAAGGCTTCTGTCCGGGAAAACAAAACCCTCTCCACCACGTTCCGAGTCTCAGTTTTCGGAGATCCATGGGCACTATCTAAGCTACCCGAGTTGCCACAAGTTGCAGCTTGTCCCTGGGCGGCATCTTGAATATTCCTGGAAATCAGGCGAGCAGGCGGCCCCTAACGGCCGAGGGCCTACCTGGTACTGACAAAGGCATGTGCCCGGGAAAACAAAACCCACCAACCCACGTTCCTGGACTCAGTTTACAGAGCTCAATGGGCACTCTCTAAACTGCCCGAATTGGCACAGGTGTCAGCTTGTTCCTGGGCAGCATCTTGATATTTGTAGAAATCCACCAGGCAGCCAGCCACGAAGGGCTGAGGGCCTACCTGGTACAGAAAAAGGCTTCTGCCCGGGAAAACAAAACCCACCACCCCACGTTCCTAATCTCAGTTTGCAGAGCTCCATGGGCACTCTCAAAGCAGCCCGAGTTGGCGCAGGTGGCAGCTTGTCCCTGGGCGGCATCTTGATATTCGTGGAAATTGTGCTGCCAGCCTACCTATAAGGACCGAGAGACTTCCTGGTACTGAAAAAGCTTCTGCCCGGGGAATAGAAAACTCACCACCCGAGGTTCCTGGTCTCAGTTTGCAGAGCTCTGTGGGCACTCTCAAAGCAGTACAAGTTGCCACAGGTGGCAGCGTGTCCCTGGGCGGCATCTTGATATTCGTGGAAATCCTGCAAGCAACTGGCGACGAAGGACTGAGGGCCTACCTGGTACTGACAAAGGCATCTGCCCGGGGAAACAAAACCCACCACCCCACGTTCCTAATCTTAGTTTGCAGAGCTCCATGGGCAGTCTCAAAGCAGCCCGAGTTGGCAAGGGTGTCAGCTTGTCTCTAGGCGGCACCTTGATATTCGTGGAAATCCAACGGGCAGCTGGCCACAAAGGGCCGAGGGCCTACCTGGTACTGACAAAGGCTTCTGCCTGGGAAAAAAAAACTCAGCACCCCACGTTCCTGGTCTCAGTTTGCAGGGCTCGGTGGGAACTCTCAAAGCAGCACTAGTTGCAACAGGTGTATGGTTGCCCATGGGCAGCATCTTGATATTCGTGGAAATCCAGCAGGCAGCCGGCCCCTAAGGGCCAATGTTCTACCTGGTAATGACAAAGGCATCTGCCCGGGGAAACCAAACCCACCACCCCACGTTCCTGGTCTCAGTTTACAGAGCTCAATGGGCACTCTCTAAACTGCCCGAATTGGCACAGGTGTCAGCTTGTCCCTGTGCAGCATCTTGATATTCGTGGAAATCCAGCGGGCAGCCAGCCACGAAGGGCCGAGGGCCTACCTGGTACAGACAAAGGCTTCTCTCAGGGAATAGCAAACGCACCAGCCCACGTTCCTGGTCTCAGTTTGCAGAGCTCCATGGGCACTCTCTAAGGAGCCCAAATTTGAACAGGTGGCAGCTTGTCCCTGGGCAGCATTTTGATATTCGTGGAAATCCAGCGGGCAGCCAGCCCCTAAGGTCCGAGGGCCTACCTGGTACAGAAAAAGGCTTCTGCCCGAGAAAACAAAACCCACCACCCCACGTTCCTAATCTCAGTTTGCAGAGCTCCATGGGCACTCTCAAAGCAGCCCGAGCTGGTGCAGGTGGCAGCTTGTTCCTGGGCAGCATCTTGATATTCGTGAAAATTGTGCTGCCAGCCGACCCATAAGGACCGAGAGAATTCCTGATACTGACAAAGCTTCTGCCCGGGGAAAATAAAACACACCACCCGACGTTCCTGGTGTCAGTTTGCAGAACTCTGTGGGCACTCTCAAAGCAGTACAAATGCCACAGGTGGCAGCGTGTCCCTGGGCGGCATCTTGATATTCGTGGAAATCCAGCGAGCCACCGGCCCCGAAAGACTGAGGGATTTCCTGGAACTGACAAAGGCATCTGCCCGGGGAAACAAAACCCACCCCCCCACATTCCTGGTCTCAGTTTGCAGACCTCCATGGGCACTCTCGAAGCAGCCCTAATTGACACAGGTGGCAGCTTGTCCCTGGGCGGCATCATGATATTCGTGGAAGTCCAGCGAGCAACCGGCCCCGAAAGGCTGAGGGCCTACCTGGTACTTACAAAGGCTTCTGCCCGAGAAAACAAAACCCACCACCCCACGTTCCTAATCTAAGTTTGCAGAGCTCCATGGGCACTCTCAAAGCAGCCCGAGTTGGCACAGGTGGCAGCTTGTCCCTGGGACGCATCTTGATATTCCTGGAAATCCAGCGGGTAGGCGGCCACAAAGGGCCGAGGGCCTACCAGGTAGAGACTAAGGCTTCTGTCCGGGAAAACAAAACCCTCCCCACCACGTTCCGGGTCTCAGTTTTCGGAGATCCATGGGCACTATCTAAGCTACCCGAGTTGCCACAAGTTGCAGCTTGTCCCTGGGCGGCATCTTGAATATTCCTGGAAATCAGGCGAGCAGGCGGCCCCTAACGGCCGAGGGCCTACCTGGTACTGACAAAGGCATGTGCCCGGGAAAACAAAACCCACCAACCCACGTTCCTGGACTCAGTTTGCAGAGCTCCATGGGCACTCTCAAAGCAGCCCAAATTTGAACAGGCGGCAGCTTGTCCCTGGGCAGCATCTTGATATTCGTGGAAATTATGCTGGCAGCCGACCTATAAGGACCAAGAGACTTCCTGGTACTGAAAAAGCTTCTGCCCGGGGAATAGAAAACTCACCACCCCACGTTCCTGGTCTCAGTTTACAGAGCTCTGTGGGCACTCTCAAAGCAGTACAAGTTGCCACAGGTGGCAGCGTGTCCCTGGGCGGCATCTTGATATTCGTGGAAATCCTGCAAGCAACCGGCGACGAAGGACTGAGGGCCTACCTGGTACTGACAAAGGCATCTGCCCGGGGAAACAAAACCCACCACCCCACGTTCCTAATCTCAGTTTGCAGAGCTCCATGGGCACTCTCAAAGCAGCCCGAGTTGGCACAGGTGGCAGCTTGTCTCTAGGCGGCACCTTGATATTCGTGGAAATCCAGCGGGCAGCTGGCCACAAAGGGCCGAGGGCCTACCTGGTACTGACAAAGGCTTCTGCCCGGGAAAAAAAAACTCAGCACCCCACGTTCCTGGTCTCAGTTTGCAGGGCTCGGTGGGAACTCTCAAAGCAGCACTAGTTGCAACAGGTGTATGGTTGCCCATGGGCAGCATCTTGAGTATTCCTGGAAATCCAGCGGGCAACCGGCCCCTAAGGGCCAATGGTCTACCTGGTAATGACAAAGGCATCTGCCCGGGGAAACCAAACCCACCACCCCACGTTCCTGGTCTCAGTTTACAGAGCTCAATGGGCACTCTCTAAACTGCCCGAATTGGCACAGGTGGCAGCTTGTCCCTGGGCAGCATCTTGATATTTGTAGAAATCCAGCAGGCAGCCGGCCACGAAGAGCCGAGGGCCTACCTGGTACAGACAAAGGCTTATGCCCGGGAAAACAAAACCCACCACCCCACGTTCCTAATCTCAGTTTGCAGAGCTCCATGGGCACTCTCAAAGCAGCCCGAGTTGGCGCAGGTGGCAGCTTGTCCCTGGGCGGCATCTTGATATTCGTGGAAATTGTGCTGCCAGCCTACCTATAAGGACCGAGAGACTTCCTGGTACTGAAAAAGCTTCTGCCCGGGGAATAGAAAACTCACCACCCGAGGTTCCTGGTCTCAGTTTGCAGAGCTCTGTGGGCACTCTCAAAGCAGTACAAGTTGCCACAGGTGGCAGCGTGTCCCTGGGCGGCATCTTGATATTCGTGGAAATCCTGCAAGCAATTGGCGACGAAGGACTGAGGGATTTCCTGGAACTGACAAAGGCATCTGCCCGGGGAAACAAAACCCACCACCCCACATTCCTAATCTCAGTTTGCAGAGCTTTATGGGCACTCTCAAAGCAGCCCGAATTGGCACAGGTGTCAGCTTGTCTCTAGGCGGCACCTTGATATTCGTGGAAATCCAGCGGGCAGCTGGCCACAAAGGGCCGAGGGCCTACCTGGTACTGACAAAGGCTTCTGCCCGGGAAAAAAAAACTCAGCACCCCACGTTCCTGGTCTCAGTTTGCAGGGCTCGGTGGGAACTCTCAAAGCAGCACTAGTTGCAACCAGTGTATGGTTGCCCATGGGCAGCATCTTGATATTCGTGGAAATCCAGCGGGCAACCGGCCCCTAAGGGCCAATGGTCTACCTGGTAATGACAAAGGCATCTGCCCGGGGAAACAAAACCCAACACCCCACGTTCCTGGTCTCAGTTTACAGAGCTCAATGGGCACTCTCTAAACTGCCCGAATTGGCACAGGTGGCAGCTTGTCCCTGTGCAGCATCTTGATATTCGTGGAAATCCAGCGGGCAGCCAGCCACGATGGGCCGAGGGCCTACCTGGTACAGACAAAGGCTTCTCTCAGGGAAAACAAAACCCACCACCCCACGTTCCTGGTCTCAGTTTGCAGAGCTCCATGGGCACTCTCTAAGCAGCCCAAATTGGCACAGGTGGCAGCTTGTCCCTGGGCGGCATCTTCAGATTTGTGGAAATCCAGCAGGCAGCCGGCCCCTTAGGGCCGAGGGCCTACCTGGTACAGAAAAAGGCTTCTGCCCGAGAAAACAAAACCCACCACCCCACGTTCCTAATCTCAGTTTGCAGAGCTCCATGGGCACTCTCAAAGCAGCCCGAGTTGGCACAGGTGGCAGCTTGTCTCTAGGCGGCACCTTGATATTCGTGGAAATCCAGCGGGCAGCTGGCCACAAAGGGCCGAGGGCCTACCTGGTACTGACAAAGGCTTCTGCCTGGGAAAAAAAAACTCAGCACCCCACGTTCCTGGTCTCAGTTTGCAGGGCTCGGTGGGAACTCTCAAAGCAGCACTAGTTGCAACAGGTGTATGGTTGCCCATGGGCAGCATCTTGAGTATTCCTGGAAATCCAGCGGGCAACCGGCCCCTAAGGGCCAATGGTCTACCTGGTAATGACAAAGGCATCTGCCCGGGGAAACCAAACCCACCACCCCATGTTCCTGGTCTCAGTTTACAGAGCTCAATGGGCACTCTCTAAACTGCCCGAATTGGCACAGGTGGCAGCTTGTCCCTGTGCAGCATCTTGATATTCGTGGAAATCCAGCGGGCAGCCAGCAACGATGGGCCGAGGGCCTACCTGGTACAGACAAAGGCTTCTCTCAGGGAAAACAAAACCCACCACCCCACGTTCCTGGTCTCAGTTTGCAGAGCTCCATGGGCACTCTCTAAGCAGCCCAAATTGGCACAGGTGGCAGCTTGTCCCTGGGCGGCATCTTCAGATTTGTGGAAATCCAGCAGGCAGCCGGCCCCTTAGGGCCGAGGGCCTACCTGGTACTTACAAAGGCTTCTGCCCGAGAAAACAAAACCCACCACCCCACGTTCCTAATCTAAGTTTGCAGAGCTCCATGGGCACTCTCAAAGCAGCCCGAGTTGGCACAGGTGGCAGCTTGTCCCTGGGACGCATCTTGATATTCCTGGAAATCCAGCGTGTAGGCGGCCACAAAGGGCTGAGGGCCTACCAGGTAGAGACTAAGGCTTCTGTCCGGGAAAACAAAACCCTCTCCACCACGTTCCGAGTCTCAGTTTTCGGAGATCCATGGGCACTATCTAAGCTACCCGAGTTGCCACAAGTTGCAGCTTGTCCCTGGGCGGCATCTTGAATATTCCTGGAAATCAGGCGAGCAGGCGGCCCCTAACGGCCGAGGGCCTACCTGGTACTGACAAAGGCATGTGCCCGGGAAAACAAAACCCACCAACCCACGTTCCTGGACTCAGTTTACAGAGCTCAATGGGCACTCTCTAAACTGCCCGAATTGGCACAGGTGTCAGCTTGTCCCTGTGCAGCATCTTGATATTTGTAGAAATCCACCAGGCAGCCAGCCACGAAGGGCTGAGGGCCTACCTGGTACAGAAAAAGGCTTCTGCCCGGGAAAACAAAACCCACCACCCCACGTTCCTAATCTCAGTTTGCAGAGCTCCATGGGCACTCTCAAAGCAGCCCGAGTTGGCGCAGGTGGCAGCTTGTCCCTGGGCGGCATCTTGATATTCGTGGAAATTGTGCTGCCAGCCTACCTATAAGGACCGAGAGACTTCCTGGTACTGAAAAAGCTTCTGCCCGGGGAATAGAAAACTCACCACCCGAGGTTCCTGGTCTCAGTTTGCAGAGCTCTGTGGGCACTCTCAAAGCAGTACAAGTTGCCACAGGTGGCAGCGTGTCCCTGGGCGGCATCTTGATATTCGTGGAAATCCTGCAAGCAACTGGCGACGAAGGACTGAGGGCCTACCTGGTACTGACAAAGGCATCTGCCCGGGGAAACAAAACCCACCACCCCACGTTCCTAATCTTAGTTTGCAGAGCTCCATGGGCAGTCTCAAAGCAGCCCGAGTTGGCAAGGGTGTCAGCTTGTCTCTAGGCGGCACCTTGATATTCGTGGAAATCCAACGGGCAGCTGGCCACAAAGGGCCGAGGGCCTACCTGGTACTGACAAAGGCTTCTGCCTGGGAAAAAAAAACTCAGCACCCCACGTTCCTGGTCTCAGTTTGCAGGGCTCGGTGGGAACTCTCAAAGCAGCACTAGTTGCAACAGGTGTATGGTTGCCCATGGGCAGCATCTTGATATTCGTGGAAATCCAGCAGGCAGCCGGCCCCTAAGGGCCAATGTTCTACCTGGTAATGACAAAGGCATCTGCCCGGGGAAACCAAACCCACCACCCCACGTTCCTGGTCTCAGTTTACAGAGCTCAATGGGCACTCTCTAAACTGCCCGAATTGGCACAGGTGTCAGCTTGTCCCTGTGCAGCATCTTGATATTCGTGGAAATCCAGCGGGCAGCCAGCCACGAAGGGCCGAGGGCCTACCTGGTACAGACAAAGGCTTCTCTCAGGGAATAGCAAACGCACCAGCCCACGTTCCTGGTCTCAGTTTGCAGAGCTACATGGGCACTCTCTAAGGAGCCCAAATTTGAACAGGTGGCAGCTTGTCCCTGGGCAGCATTTTGATATTCGTGGAAATCCAGCGGGCAGCCAGCCCCTAAGGTCCGAGGGCCTACCTGGTACAGAAAAAGGCTTCTGCCCGAGAAAACAAAACCCACCACCCCACGTTCCTAATCTCAGTTTGCAGAGCTCCATGGGCACTCTCAAAGCAGCCCGAGCTGGTGCAGGTGGCAGCTTGTTCCTGGGCAGCATCTTGATATTCGTGAAAATTGTGCTGCCAGCCGACCCATAAGGACCGAGAGAATTCCTGATACTGACAAAGCTTCTGCCCGGGGAAAATAAAACACACCACCCGACGTTCCTGGTGTCAGTTTGCAGAACTCTGTGGGCACTCTCAAAGCAGTACAAATGCCACAGGTGGCAGCGTGTCCCTGGGCGGCATCTTGATATTTGTGGAAATCCAGCGAGCCACCGGCCCCGAAAGACTGAGGGATTTCCTGGAACTGACAAAGGCATCTGCCCGGGGAAACAAAACCCACCCCCCCACATTCCTGGTCTCAGTTTGCAGACCTCCATGGGCACTCTCGAAGCAGCCCTAATTGACACAGGTGGCAGCTTGTCCCTGGGCGGCATCATGATATTCGTGGAAGTCCAGCGAGCAACCGGCCCCGAAAGGCTGAGGGCCTACATGGAACTGACAAAGGCTTCTGCCCGGGAAAACAAAACCCACCACCCCACATTCCTGTGTCAGTTTGCAGAGCTCCATGGGCACTCTCAAAGCAGCACGAGTTGGCACAGGTGGCAGCTTGTCCCTGGGATGCATCTTGATATTCCTGGAAATCCAGCGGGTAGGCGGCCACAAAGGGCCGAGGGCCTACCAGGTAGAGACTAAGGCTTCAGTCCGGGAAAACAAAACCCACCCCCCCACGTTCTGGGTCTCAGTTTTCGGAGATCCATGGGCACTATCTATGCTACCCGAGTTGGCACAAGTGGCAGCTTGTCCCTGGGCGGCATCTTGAGTATTCCTGGAAATCAGGCGAGCAGGCGGCCCCTAACGGCAGAGGGCCTACCTGGTACTGACAAAGGCATGTGCCCGGGAAAACAAAACCCAGTACCCCACGTTCCTGGTCTCAGTTTGCAGAGCTCCATGGGCACTCTCAAAGCAGCACGAGTTGGCACAGGTGGCAGCTTGTCCGTGGGCGGCATGTTGATATTCGCGAAAATCCACCAGGCAGCCGGCCACGAAGAGCCGAGGGCCTACCTGGTACAGACAAAGGCTTCTGACCAGGAAAACAAAACCCACCACCCCACGTTCCTAATCTCAGTTTGCAGAGCTCCATGGGCACTCTCAAAGCAGCCCGAGTTGGCGCAGGTGGCAGCTTGTCCCTGGGCAGCATCATGATATTTCTGGAAATTGTGCTGGCAGCCGACTTATAAGGACCAAGAGACTTCCTGGTATTGACAAAGCTTCTGCCCGGGGAATAGAAAACTCACCACCCGAGGTTCCTGGTCTCAGTTTGCAGAGCTCTGTGGGCACTCTCAAAGCAGTACAAGTTGCCACAGGTGGCAGCGTGTCCCTGGGCGGCATCTTGATATCCGTGGAAATCCTGCAAGCAACTGGCAACGAAGGACTGAGGGCCTACCTGGGAATGACAAAGGCATGTGCCCGGGAAAACAAAACCCAGTACCCCACGTTCCTGGTCTCAGTTTGCAGAGCTCCATGGGCACTCTCAAAGCAGCCCAAATTTGAACAGGTGGCAGCTTGTCCGTGGGCGGCATGTTGATATTCGCGAAAATCCACCAGGCAGCCGGCCACGAATAGCCGAGGGCCTACCTGGTACAGAAAAAGGCTTCTGCCCGAGAAAACAAAACCCACCACCCCACGTTCCTAATCTCAGTTTGCAGAGCTCCATGGGCACTCTCAAAGCAGCCCGAGTTGGCACAGGTGGCAGCTTGTCCCTGGGCAGCATCTTGATATTCGTGGAAATTGTGCTGCCAGCCGACGCATAAGGACCGAGAGACTTCCTGGTACTGACAAAGCTTCTGCCCGGGAAAATAAAACCCACCACCCGACGTTCCTGGTGTCAGTTTGCAGAGCTCTGTGGGCACTCTCAAAGCAGTATAAGATGCCACAGGTGGCACCGTGTCCCTGGGCGGCATCTTGATATTTGTGGAAATCCAGCGGGCAGCCAGCCACGAAGGGCCGAGGGCCTTCCTGTTACTGACAAAGGCATCTGCCCGGGGAAAACAAAACTCAGCACCCCACGTTCCTAATCTCAGTTTGCAGAGCTCCATGGGCAGTCTCAAAGCAGCCCGAATTGGCACAGGTGGCAGCTTGTCCCTGGGTGGTATCCTAATATTTGTGGAAATACTGCTGCCAGCCGACCCATAAGGACCGAGAGACTTCCTGGTACTGACAAAGCTTCCGCCTCGGGAAAACAAAACCCACCACCCCACGTTCCTGGTCTCAGTTTGCAGAGCTCCATGGGCACTCTCAAAGCAGCCCGAGTTGGCACAGGTGGCAGCTTGTCCCTGGGATGCATCTTGATATTCCTGGAAATCCAGCGGGTAGGCGGCCACAAAGGGCCGAGGGCCTACCACGTAGAGACTAAGGCTTCTGTCCAGGAAAACAAAACCCACCCCGCCACGTTCCGGGTCTCAGTTTTTGGAGATCCATGGGCACTATCTAAGCTACCCGAGTTGCCACAAGTGGCAGATTGTCCCTGGGCGGCATCTTGAGTATTCCTGGAAATCAGGCGAGCAGCCGGCCCCGAAGGGCCGAGGGCCTACCTGGTACAGACAAAGGCATGTGCCCGGGAAAACAAAACCCACCACCCCACGTTCCTGGTCTCAGTTTGCAGAGCTCCGTGGGCACTCTCTAAGCAGCCCAAATTTGAACAGGTGGCAGCTTGTCCCTGGGCGGCATCTTCAGATTCGTGGAAATCCAGCGGGTAGCCGGCCACGAAGGGCCGAGGGCGTACCTGGTACAGAAAAAGGCTTCTGCCCGAGAAAACAAAACCCACCACCCCACGTTCCTAATCTCAGTTTGCAGAGCTCCATGGGCACTCTCAAAGCAGCCTGAATTGGAACAGGTGGCAGCTTGTCCCTGGGCGGCATCTTGATATTCGTGGAAATTGTGCTGCCAGCCGACCCATAAGGACCGAGAGACTTCCTGGTACTGACAAAGCTTCAGCCCGGGGAAAATAAAACACACCACCCGACGTTCCTGGTGTCAGTTTGCAGAGCTTTGTGGGCACTATCAAAGCAGTACAAGATGCCACAGGTGGCAGCGTGTCCCCGGGCGGCATCTTGATATTTGTGGAAATCCAGCGAGCCACCGGCCCCGAAAGGCTGAGGGCCTGCCTGGAACTGACAAAGGCATCTGCCCGGGGAAACAAAACCCGCCACCCCACATTCCTAATCTCAGTTTGCAGAGCTCCATGGGCACTCTCTAAGCAGCACGAGTTGGCACAGGTGGCAGCTTGTCCCTGGGCGGCATCTTGATATTCGTGGAAATCCAGTGGGCAGCCGGCCACGAATGGCTGAGGGCCTACCTGGTACTGCAGATTCTTCTGCCTGGGGAAAGAAAAGCGTCCACCCCACGTTCCTGGTCTCAGTTTCCAGAGCTCCATGGGCACTCTCTATGCAGCCTGAATTGGAACAGGTGGCAGCTTGACCCTGGGCGGCATATTGATATTCCTGGAAATCCAGCGGTCAGCCGGCCCCGAAGGGCCGAGGGCCTTTCTGGTACTGCTGATTCTTCTGCCTGGAGAAAGAAAACGTCCACCCCACGTTCCTGGTCTCAGTTTGCAGAGCTCTTTCGGCACTCTCTAAGCTTCCCGAGTTTGCACAGGTGGCAGCTTGTCCCTGGGCAGCATCTTGATATTCGTGGAAATCCAGCGGGCAGCCGGCCCCTTAGGGCCGAGGGCCTACCTGGTACAGAAAAAGGCTTCTGCCCGGGAAAACAAAACCCACCAGCCAACGATCCTTAGCTCAGTTTGCAGAGCTTCAGGGGCACTCTCAAAGCAGCCAGAGTGGGCACAGGTGGCATCTTCTCCCTTTGCAGCATCTTGATATTAGTGGAAATTGTGCTGACAGCCGACCTATACAGACCGAGAGACTTCCTGGTACTGAGAAAGCTTCTGCCTGGGGAATAGCAAACCCACCACCCGACGTTCCTGGTCTCAGTTTGCAGAGCTCTGTGGGCACTCTCAAAGCAGCATAATTTGGCACATGTGGCAGCTTGTCCCTGGGCAGCATCTTGATATTCGTGGAAATCCTGCAAGCAACCGGCCCCAATAGACTGAGGGCCTACCTGGTACTGACAAAGGCATCTGCGCGGGGAAACAAAACCCACCAGCCCATGTTCCTAATCTCAGTTTGTAGAACTCCATGGGCAGTCTCAAAGCAGCCCGAATTGGAACAGGAGGAAACTTCTCCCTGGGCGGCATCTTGATATTTGTGGAAATCCTGCTGGCAGACGGTGCCGAAGGGCCGAGGGCCTAAGTGGCACTGAGAATGGTTTCTGTCCGGAAAATTAAAACCCACCAGCCCACGTTCCTGGTCTCAGTTTACAGAGCTCGGTGGGCACTCTCAAAGCAGTACAAGTTGGCACAGGTGGCAGCTTGTCCCTGGGCAGAATCTTGATATTCGTGGAAATCCAGTAGGCAGCCGGCCCCTTAGGGCCGAGGGCCTACATGAACAGACAAATGCTTCTGCCCGGGGAAACAAAACCCACCACCCCATGTTCCTCGTCTCAATTTGCAGAGCTCCATAGGCACTCTCAAATCAGCCCGAGTTGGCACAGGTGGCATCTTGTCCCTGGGCGGCATCTTGATATTCGTGGAAATCTAGCGGGCAGCCGGCCGCTACTGGTCAAGGGCCTACCTGGTACTGAAGATTTTTCTGCCCGGGGAAACAAAACCCACGACCCCACGTTCCTGGTCTCAGTTTGCAGAGCTCCATGGGCACTCTCTAATCTACCCGAATTGGCACCGGTGGCAGCTTGTCCGTGGGCAGCATCTTGATATTGGTGGAAATCCAGCGGGCAGCCGGCCCCTAAGGGCCGAGGGCCTACCTGGTACTGACAAAGGCTTCTGCCCGGGGAAATAAAACCCACGACCCCAAGTTCCTGGTCTCAGTTTGCAGAGCTCCATGGGCACTCTCTAAGCTACCCGAATTGGCACATGTGGCAGCTTGTCCCTGGGCGGCATCTTGATATTCCTGGAAATCCAGCGGGCAGCCGGCCCGGAAGGGCCGAGGGCCTACCTGGTACTGGGAAAGGCTTCTGCCCAGGGAAACAAAACCCACGACCCCACGTTCCTGGTCTCAGTTTGCAGAGCTCCATGGGCACTCTCTAAGCTGCCCGAATTGGCACAGGTGGCAGCTTGTCCCTGTGCCGCATCTTGATATTCGCGGAAATCTCACAAGTGGCCTGCATAATCATGCTGGCGGCCAGCAACATATTTTTCGAGCTTCAGCGCAGGGAAGCAGAAGTCATCACCCAAAGTTCCACATCTCAGTTTGCGGAGCTCCATGGGCACTGTCCATGATGAGCGCGTTGTCATAGCTGGCAGCTTGTCCCTGGCCGGCATCTTGATATTGGTGGAAATCCAGCGGGCAACCAGCCCCGAAGGCCCAATGGCCTACCTGGTAGTGCAGATTCTTCTGCCTGGGGAAACTAGACCCACCACCCCACGTTCCACATCTCAGTTTGCAGAGCTCCATGGGCACTCTCAAAGCAGCCTGAATTGGAACAGGTGGCAGCTTGTCCCTGGGTGGTATCCTAATATTTGTGGAAATACTGCTGCCAGCCGACCCATAAGGACCGAGAGACTTCCTGGTACTGACAAAGCTTCCGCCCCGGGAATAGAAAACCCACCACCCCATGTTCCTGGTCTCAGTTTGCAGAGCTCCATGGGCACTCTCAAAGCAGCCCGAGTTGGCACAGGTGTCAGCTTGTCCCTGGGACGCATCTTGATATTCCTGGAAATCCAGCGGGTAGGCGGCCACAAAGGGCCGAGGGCCTACCTGGTAGAGACTAAGGCTTCTGTCCAGGAAAACAAAACCCACCCCGCCACGTTCCGGGTCTCAGTTTTTGGAGATCCATGGGCACTATCTAAGCTACCCGAGTTGCCACAAGTGGCAGCTTGTCCCTGGGCGGCATCTTGAGTATTCCTGGAAATCAGGCGAGCAGCCGGCCCCGAAGGGCCGAGGGCCTACCTGGGAATGACAAAGGCATGTGCCCGGGAAAACAAAACCCACCACCCCACGTTC
Organism: Motacilla alba alba; assembly: GCF_015832195.1. Taxonomy (NCBI): domain Eukaryota; kingdom Metazoa; phylum Chordata; class Aves; order Passeriformes; family Motacillidae; genus Motacilla; species Motacilla alba. The sequence goes on from NW_024037700.1 coordinate 178,335, forward strand.
CTGGTCTCAGTTTGCAGAGCTCCATGGGCACACTCTAAGCAGCCCAAATTTGAACAGGTGGCAGCTTGTCCCTGGGCGGCATCTTCAGATTCGTGGAAATCCAGCGGGTAGCCGGCCACGTAGGGCCGAGGGCCTACCTGGTACAGAAAAAGGCTTCTGCCGGAGAAAACAAAACCCACCACCCCACGTTCCTAATCTCAGTTTGCAGAGCTCCATGGGCACTCTCAAAGCAGCCTGAATTGGAACAGGTGGCAGCTTGTCCCTGGGTGGCATCTTGATATTCGTGGAAATTGTGCTGCCAGCCGACCCATAAGGACCGAGAGACTTCCTGGTACTGACAAAGCTTCAGCCCGGGGAAAATAAAACACACCACCCGACGTTCCTGGTGTCAGTTTGCAGAGCTCTGTGGGCACTATCAAAGCAGTACAAGATGCCACAGGTGGCAGCGTGTCCCCGGGCGGCATCTTGATATTTGTGGAAATCCAGCGAGCCACCGGCCCCGAAAGGCTGAGGGCCTACCTGTAACTGACAAAGGCATCTGCCCGGGGAAACAAAACCCGCCACCCCACATTCCTAATCTCAGTTTGCAGAGCTCCATGGGCACTCTCTAAGCAGCACGAGTTGGCACAGGTGGCAGCTTGTCCCTGGGCGGCATCATGATATTCTTGGAAATCCAGCGAGCAACCGGCCCCGAAAGGCTGAGGGCCTACCTGGAACTGACAAAGGCTTCTGCCCGGGAAAACAAAACCCAACACCCCACGTTCCTGGTCTCAGTTTGCAGAGCTCCATGGGCACTCTCAAAGCAGCACGAGTTGGCACAGGTGGCAGCTTGTCCCTGGGCAGCATCTTGATATTCGTGGAAATTCAGCGGGCAGCCGGCCACAAAGGGCCACAAAGGGCCTACGTGGTTCTGCAGATTCTTCTGCCTGGGGAAGGAAAAGCGTCCACCCCACGTTCCTGGTCTCAGTTTGCACAGCTCCATGGGCACTCTCTAAGCAGCCCGAGTTGGCACAGGTGGCAGCTTGTCCCTGGGCAGCATCTTGATATTTGTGGAAATCCAGCGGGCAGCCTGCCACAAAGGGCCGAGGGCCTACCTGGTACAGAAAAAGGCTTCTGCCCAGGAAAACAAAACCCACCACCCCACGTTCCTAATCTCAGTTTGCAGAGCTCCATGGGCACTCTCAAAGCAGCCCTAATTGGCACATGTGGCAGCTTGTCCCTGGGTGGTATCCTAATATTTGTGTACATCCTGCTGCCAGCCAACCAATAAGGACCGATAGACTTCTGATACTGACAAAGCTTGCACCCCGGGAATAGAAAACCCACCACCCGACGTTCCTGGTCTCAGTTTGAAGAGCTCCATGGGCACTCTCAAAGCAGCACGAGTTGCCACAGGTGGCAGCGTGTCCCTGGGACGTATCTTGATATTCCTGGAAATCCAGCAGGTAGGCGGCCACAAAGTGCCGAGGGCCTACCTCGTAGAGAAAAAGGCTTCTGTCCGGGAAAACAAAACCCACCCCCCCACGTTCCAAGGCTCAGTTTGCAGAGCTCCATGGGCACTATCTAAGCTACCCGAGTTGCCACAAGTGGCAGCTTGTCCCTGGGACGCATCTTGAGTATTCCTGGAAATCAGGCGAGCAGGCGGCCCCTAAGGGCCATGGGCCTACCTGGTACTTACAAAGGCTTCTGCCCAGGATAACAAAACCCACCACCCCATGTTCCTGGTCTCAGTTCGCAGAGCTCCATGGGCACTCTCTAAGCAGCCCGAATTGGGCACAGGTGGCAGCTTGTCCCTGGGTGGTATCCTGATATTCGTGGAAATTGTGCTGCCAGCCGACCCATAAGGGCCGAGGGCCTACCTGGTACTGAGAGAGGCTTCTGCCCCGGGAAACAAAACCAACAACCCCTCCTTCCTTGTCTCAGTTTCCAGAGCTCCATGGGCACTCTCTAAGCAGCCTGAATATGAACAGGTGGCAGCTTGTCCCTGGGCGGCATGTTGATATTTGTGGAAATCAAGTGGGCAGCCGGCCCCGAATGGCCGAGGGCCTACCTGGTACTGCAGATTCTTCTGCCTGGGGAAAGAAAAGCGCCCTCCCCACGTTCCTGGTCTCAGTTTGCAGAGCTCCATGGGCACTCTCTACGCTACCCGAGTTGGCACAGGTGGCAACTTCTCCCTGGGCGGCATCTTGATATTTGTGGAAATCCAGCGGGCAGCCAGCCACGAAGGGCCGAGGGCCTACCTCGTACTGACAAAGGCATCTGCCTGGGGAAACAAAACCCACCACCCCATGTTCCTGGTCTCAGTTTGCAGAGCTCTGTGGGCACTCTCGACGCAGCCCTAATTGACACAGGTGGCAGCTTGTCCCTGGGCGGCATGTCGATATTCGTGGAAATCCAGCGGGCAGCCGGCCCCGTATGGCCGAGGGCCTACCTGGTACTGCAGATTCTTCTGCCTGGGGAAAGAAAAGCGTCCACCCCAGGTTCCTGGTCTCAGTTTGCAGAGCTCCATGGTTACTCTCTATGCTACCCGAGTTGGCGCAGGTGGCAGCTTGTCCCTGGGCGGCATCTTCAGATTCGTGGAAATCCAGCGGGCAGCCGGCCACGAAGGGCCGAGGGCCTTCCTGTTACTGACAAAAGCATCTGCCCGGGGAAACAAAACCCACCACCCCACGTTCCTGGTCTCAGTTTGCAGAGCTCCATGGGCACTCTCAAAGCAGCCCGAGTTGGCACAGGTGGCAGCTTGTCCCTGGGCAGCATCTTGATATTCGTGGAAATCCAGCGGGCAGCCGGCCACGAAGGGCCGAGGGCCTTCCTGGTAATGCAGATTCTTCTGCCTGGGGAAAGAAAAGCGTCCCACCCACGTTCCTGGTCTCAGTTTGCAGAGCTCCATGTGCACTCTCTACGCTACCCGAGTTGGCACAGGTGTCAGCTTGTCTCTAGGCGGCACCTTGATATTCGTGGAAATCCAGCGGGCAGCTGGCCACAAAGGGCCGAGGGCCTACCTGGTACTGACAAAGGCTTCTCTCAGAAAAAACAAAACCCACCACCCCACGTTCCTGGTCTCAGTTTGCAGAGCTCTGTGGGCACTCTCAAAGCAGTACAAGTTGCCACAGGTGGCAGCGTGTCCCTGGGCGGCATCTTGATATTCGTGGAAATCCTGCAAGCAACTGGCGACGAAGGACTGAGGGCCTACCTGGTACTGACAAAGGCATCTGCCCGGGGAAACAAAACCCACCACCCCACGTTCCTAATCTTAGTTTGCAGAGCTCCATGGGCACTCTCAAAGCAGCCCGAGTTGGCAAGGGTGTCAGCTTGTCTCTAGGCGGCACCTTGATATTCGTGGAAATCCAACGGGCAGCTGGCCACAAAGGGCCGAGGGCCTACCTGGTACTGACAAAGGCTTCTGCCTGGGAAAAAAAAACTCAGCACCCCACGTTCCTGGTCTCAGTTTGCAGGGCTCGGTGGGAACTCTCAAAGCAGCACTAGTTGCAACAGGTGTATGGTTGCCCATGGGCAGCATCTTGATATTCGTGGAAATCCAGCAGGCAGCCGGCTCCTAAGGGCCAATGTTCTACCTGGTAATGACAAAGGCATCTGCCCGGGGAAACCAAACCCACCACCCCACGTTCCTGGTCTCAGTTTGACGAGCTCAATGGGCACTCTCTAAACTGCCCGAATTGGCACAGGTGGCAGCTTGTCCCTGTGCAGCATCTTGATATTCGTGGAAATCCAGCGGGCAGCCAGCCACGAAGGGCCGAGGGCCTACCTGGTACAGACAAAGGCTTCTCTCAGAAAAAACAAAACCCACCACCCCACGTTCCTGGTCTCAGTTTGCAGAGCTCCATGGGCACTCTCTAAGGAGTCCAAATTTGAACAGGTGGCAGCTTGTCCCTGGGCGGCATCTTCAGATTTGTGGAAATCCAGCGGGCAGTCGGCCCCTTAGGGCCAAGGGCCTACCTGGTACTTACAAAGGCTTCTGCCCGAGAAAACAAAACCCACCACCCCACGTTCCTAATCTAAGTTTGCAGAGCTCCATGGGCACTCTCAAAGCAGCCCGAGTTGGCACAGGTGGCAGCTTGTCCCTGGGACGCATCTTGATATTCCTGGAAATCCAGCGTGTAGGCGGCCACAAAGGGCCGAGGGCCTACCAGGTAGAGACTAAGGCTTCTGTCCGGGAAAACAAAACCCTCCCCACCACGTTCCGGGTCTCAGTTTTCGGAGATCCATGGGCACTATCTAAGCTACCCGAGTTGCCACAAGTTGCAGCTTGTCCCTGGGCGGCATCTTGAATATTCCTGGAAATCAGGCGAGCAGGCGGCCCCTAACGGCCGAGGGCCTACCTGGTACTGACAAAGGCATGTGCCCGGGAAAACAAAACCCACCAACCCACGTTCCTGGACTCAGTTTGCAGAGCTCCATGGGCACTCTCAAAGCAGCCCAAATTTGAACAGGCGGCAGCTTGTCCCTGGGCAGCATCTTGATATTCGTGGAAATTATGCTGGCAGCCGACCTATAAGGACCAAGAGAATTCCTGGTACTGACAAAGCTTCTGCCCGGGGAATAGAAAACTCACCACCCCACGTTCCTGGTCTCAGTTTGCAGAGCTCTGTGGGCACTCTCAAAGCAGTACAAGTTGCCACAGGTGGCAGCGTGTCCCTGGGCGGCATCTTGATATTCGTGGAAATCCTGCAAGCAACCGGCGACGAAGGACTGAGGGCCTACCTGGTACTGACAAAGGCATCTGCCCGGGGAAACAAAACCCACCACCCCACGTTCCTAATCTCAGTTTGCAGAGCTCCATGGGCACTCTCAAAGCAGCCCGAGTTGGCACAGGTGGCAGCTTGTCTCTAGGCGGCACCTTGATATTCGTGGAAATCCAGCGGGCAGCTGGCCACAAAGGGCCGAGGGCCTACCTGGTACTGACAAAGGCTTCTGCCCGGGAAAAAAAAACTCAGCACCCCACGTTCCTGGTCTCAGTTTGCAGGGCTCGGTGGGAACTCTCAAAGCAGCACTAGTTGCAACAGGTGTATGGTTGCCCATGGGCAGCATCTTGAGTATTCCTGGAAATCCAGCGGGCAGCCGGCCCCTAAGGGCCAATGGTCTACCTGGTAATGACAAAGGCATCTGCCCGGGGAAACCAAACCCACCACCCCACGTTCCTGGTCTCAGTTTACAGAGCTCAATGGGCACTCTCTAAACTGCCCGAATTGGCACAGGTGTCAGCTTGTCCCTGGGCAGCATCTTGATATTTGTAGAAATCCAGCAGGCAGCCGGCCACGAAGAGCCGAGGGCCTACCTGGTACAGACAAAGGCTTCTGCCCGGGAAAACAAAACCCACCACCCCACGTTCCTAATCTCAGTTTGCAGAGCTCCATGGGCACTCTCAAAGCAGCCCGAGTTGGCGCAGGTGGCAGCTTGTCCCTGGGCGGCATCTTGATATTCGTGGAAATTGTGCTGCCAGCCTACCTATAAGGACCGAGAGACTTCCTGGTACTGAAAAAGCTTCTGCCCGGGGAATAGAAAACTCACCACCCGAGGTTCCTGGTCTCAGTTTGCAGAGCTCTGTGGGCACTCTCAAAGCAGCACTAGTTGCAACCAGTGTATGGTTGCCCATGGGCAGCATCTTGATATTCGTGGAAATCCAGCGGGCAGCCGGCCACGAAGGGCCGAGGGCCTTCCTGGTAATGCAGATTCTTCTGCCTGGGGAAAGAAAAGCGTCCCACCCACGTTCCTGGTCTCAGTTTGCAGAGCTCCATGTGCACTCTCTACGCTACCCGAGTTGGCACAGGTGTCAGCTTGTCTCTAGGCGGCACCTTGATATTCGTGGAAATCCAGCGGGCAGCTGGCCACAAAAGGGCCGAGGGCCTACCTGGTACTGACAAAGGCTTCTCTCAGAAAAAACAAAACCCACCACCCCACGTTCCTGGTCTCAGTTTGCAGAGCTCTGTGGGCACTCTCAAAGCAGTACAAGTTGCCACAGGTGGCAGCGTGTCCCTGGGCGGCATCTTGATATTCGTGGAAATCCTGCAAGCAACTGGCGACGAAGGACTGAGGGCCTACCTGGTACTGACAAAGGCATCTGCCCGGGGAAACAAAACCCACCACCCCACGTTCCTAATCTTAGTTTGCAGAGCTCCATGGGCACTCTCAAAGCAGCCCGAGTTGGCAAGGGTGTCAGCTTGTCTCTAGGCGGCACCTTGATATTCGTGGAAATCCAACGGGCAGCTGGCCACAAAGGGCCGAGGGCCTACCTGGTACTGACAAAGGCTTCTGCCTGGGAAAAAAAAACTCAGCACCCCACGTTCCTGGTCTCAGTTTGCAGGGCTCGGTGGGAACTCTCAAAGCAGCACTAGTTGCAACAGGTGTATGGTTGCCCATGGGCAGCATCTTGATATTCGTGGAAATCCAGCAGGCAGCCGGCCCCTAAGGGCCAATGTTCTACCTGGTAATGACAAAGGCATCTGCCCGGGGAAACCAAACCCACCACCCCACGTTCCTGGTCTCAGTTTGACGAGCTCAATGGGCACTCTCTAAACTGCCCGAATTGGCACAGGTGGCAGCTTGTCCCTGTGCAGCATCTTGATATTCGTGGAAATCCAGCGGGCAGCCAGCCACGAAGGGCCGAGGGCCTACCTGGTACAGACAAAGGCTTCTCTCAGAAAAAACAAAACCCACCACCCCACGTTCCTGGTCTCAGTTTGCAGAGCTCCATGGGCACTCTCTAAGGAGTCCAAATTTGAACAGGTGGCAGCTTGTCCCTGGGCGGCATCTTCAGATTTGTGGAAATCCAGCGGGCAGCCGGCCCCTTAGGGCCGAGGGCCTACCTGGTACTTACAAAGGCTTCTGCCCGAGAAAACAAAACCCACCACCCCACGTTCCTAATCTAAGTTTGCAGAGCTCCATGGGCACTCTCAAAGCAGCCCGAGTTGGCACAGGTGGCAGCTTGTCCCTGGGACGCATCTTGATATTCCTGGAAATCCAGCGGGTAGGCGGCCACAAAGGGCCGAGGGCCTACCAGGTAGAGACTAAGGCTTCTGTCCGGGAAAACAAAACCCTCCCCACCACGTTCCGGGTCTCAGTTTTCGGAGATCCATGGGCACTATCTAAGCTACCCGAGTTGCCACAAGTTGCAGCTTGTCCCTGGGCGGCATCTTGAATATTCCTGGAAATCAGGCGAGCAGGCGGCCCCTAACGGCCGAGGGCCTACCTGGTACTGACAAAGGCATGTGCCCGGGAAAACAAAACCCACCAACCCACGTTCCTGGACTCAGTTTGCAGAGCTCCATGGGCACTCTCAAAGCAGCCCAAATTTGAACAGGCGGCAGCTTGTCCCTGGGCAGCATCTTGATATTCGTGGAAATTATGCTGGCAGCCGACCTATAAGGACCAAGAGACTTCCTGGTACTGAAAAAGCTTCTGCCCGGGGAATAGAAAACTCACCACCCCACGTTCCTGGTCTCAGTTTGCAGAGCTCTGTGGGCACTCTCAAAGCAGTACAAGTTGCCACAGGTGGCAGCGTGTCCCTGGGCGGCATCTTGATATTCGTGGAAATCCTGCAAGCAACCGGCGACGAAGGACTGAGGGCCTACCTGGTACTGACAAAGGCATCTGCCCGGGGAAACAAAACCCACCACCCCACGTTCCTAATCTCAGTTTGCAGAGCTCCATGGGCACTCTCAAAGCAGCCCGAGTTGGCACAGGTGGCAGCTTGTCTCTAGGCGGCACCTTGATATTCGTGGAAATCCAGCGGGCAGCTGGCCACAAAGGGCCGAGGGCCTACCTGGTACTGACAAAGGCTTCTGCCCGGGAAAAAAAAACTCAGCACCCCACGTTCCTGGTCTCAGTTTGCAGGGCTCGGTGGGAACTCTCAAAGCAGCACTAGTTGCAACAGGTGTATGGTTGCCCATGGGCAGCATCTTGAGTATTCCTGGAAATCCAGCGGGCAACCGGCCCCTAAGGGCCAATGGTCTACCTGGTAATGACAAAGGCATCTGCCCGGGGAAACCAAACCCACCACCCCACGTTCCTGGTCTCAGTTTACAGAGCTCAATGGGCACTCTCTAAACTGCCCGAATTGGCACAGGTGGCAGCTTGTCCCTGGGCAGCATCTTGATATTTGTAGAAATCCAGCAGGCAGCCGGCCACGAAGAGCCGAGGGCCTACCTGGTACAGACAAAGGCTTCTGCCCGGGAAAACAAAACCCACCACCCCACGTTCCAAATCTCAGTTTGCAGAGCTCCATGGGCACTCTCAAAGCAGCCCGAGTTGGCGCAGGTGGCAGCGTGTCCCTGGGCGGCATCTTGATATTCGTGGAAATTGTGCTGCCAGCCTACCTATAAGGACCGAGAGACTTCCTGGTACTGAAAAAGCTTCTGCCCGGGGAATAGAAAACTCACCACCCGAGGTTCCTGGTCTCAGTTTGCAGAGCTCTGTGGGCACTCTCAAAGCAGTACAAGTTGCCACAGGTGGCAGCGTGTCCCTGGGCGGCATCTTGATATTCGTGGAAATCCTGCAAGCAATTGGCGACGAAGGACTGAGGGATTTCCTGGAACTGACAAAGGCATCTGCCCGGGGAAACAAAACCCACCACCCCACATTCCTAATCTCAGTTTGCAGAGCTTTATGGGCACTCTCAAAGCAGCCCGAATTGGCACAGGTGTCAGCTTGTCTCTAGGCGGCACCTTGATATTCGTGGAAATCCAGCGGGCAGCTGGCCACAAAGGGCCGAGGGCCTACCTGGTACTGACAAAGGCTTCTGCCCGGGAAAAAAAAACTCAGCACCCCACGTTCCTGGTCTCAGTTTGCAGGGCTCGGTGGGAACTCTCAAAGCAGCACTAGTTGCAACCAGTGTATGGTTGCCCATGGGCAGCATCTTGATATTCGTGGAAATCCAGCGGGCAACCGGCCCCTAAGGGCCAATGGTCTACCTGGTAATGACAAAGGCATCTGCCCGGGGAAACAAAACCCAACACCCCACGTTCCTGGTCTCAGTTTACAGAGCTCAATGGGCACTCTCTAAACTGCCCGAATTGGCACAGGTGGCAGCTTGTCCCTGTGCAGCATCTTGATATTCGTGGAAATCCAGCGGGCAGCCAGCCACGATGGGCCGAGGGCCTACCTGGTACAGACAAAGGCTTCTCTCAGGGAAAACAAAACCCACCACCCCACGTTCCTGGTCTCAGTTTGCAGAGCTCCATGGGCACTCTCTAAGCAGCCCAAATTGGCACAGGTGGCAGCTTGTCCCTGGGCGGCATCTTCAGATTTGTGGAAATCCAGCAGGCAGCCGGCCCCTTAGGGCCGAGGGCCTACCTGGTACTTACAAAGGCTTCTGCCCGAGAAAACAAAACCCACCACCCCACGTTCCTAATCTAAGTTTGCAGAGCTCCATGGGCACTCTCAAAGCAGCCCGAGTTGGCACAGGTGGCAGCTTGTCCCTGGGACGCATCTTGATATTCCTGGAAATCCAGCGTGTAGGCGGCCACAAAGGGCCGAGGGCCTACCTGGTAGAGACTAAGGCTTCTGTCCGGGAAAACAAAACCCTCTCCACCACGTTCCAAGTCTCAGTTTTCGGAGATCCATGGGCACTATCTAAGCTACCCGAGTTGCCACAAGTTGCAGCTTGTCCCTGGGCGGCATCTTGAATATTCCTGGAAATCAGGCGAGCAGGCGGCCCCTAACGGCCGAGGGCCTACCTGGTACTGACAAAGGCATGTGCCCGGGAAAACAAAACCCACCAACCCACGTTCCTGGTCTCAGTTTGCAGAGCTCCATGGGCACTCTCAAAGCAGCCCAAATTTGAACAGGCGGCAGCTTGTCCCTGGGCAGCATCTTGATATTCGTGGAAATTATGCTGGCAGCCGACCTATAAGGACCAAGAGACTTCCTGGTACTGAAAAAGCTTCTTCCCGGGGAATAGAAAACTCACCACCCAAGGTTCCTGGTCTCAGTTTGCAGAGCTCTGTGGGCACTCTGAAAGCAGTACAAGTTGCCACAGGTGGCAGCGTGTCCCTGGGCGGCATCTTGATATTCGTGGAAATCCTGCAAGCAACCGGCGACGAAGGACTGAGGGCCTACCTGGTACTGACAAAGGCATCTGCCCGGGGAAACAAAACCCACCACCCCACGTTCCTAATCTCAGTTTGCAGAGCTCCATGGGCACTCTCAAAGCAGCCCGAGTTGGCACAGGTGTCAGCTTGTCTCTAGGCGGCACCTTGATATTCGTGGAAATCCAGCGGGCAGCTGGCCACAAAGGGCCGAGGGCCTACCTGGTACTGACAAAGGCTTCTGCCCGGGAAAAAAAAACTCAGCACCCCACGTTCCTGGTCTCAGTTTGCAGGGCTCGGTGGGAACTCTCAAAGCAGCACTAGTTGCAACAGGTGTATGGTTGCCCATGGGCAGCATCTTGAGTATTCCTGGAAATCCAGCAGGCAGCCGGCTCCTAAGGGCCAATGTTCTACCTGGTAATGACAAAGGCATCTGCCCGGGGAAACCAAACCCACCACCCCACGTTCCTGGTCTCAGTTTACAGAGCTCAATGGGCACTCTCTAAACTGCCCGAATTGGCACAGGTGTCAGCTTGTCCCTGGGCAGCATCTTGATATTTGTAGAAATCCACCAGGCAGCCAGCCACGAAGGGCCGAGGGCCTACCTGGTACAGAAAAAGGCTTCTGCCCGGGAAAACAAAACCCACCACCCCACGTTCCTAATCTCAGTTTGCAGAGCTCCATGGGCACTCTCAAAGCAGCCCGAGTTGGCGCAGGTGGCAGCTTGTCCCTGGGCGGCATCTTGATATTCGTGGAAATTGTGCTGCCAGCCTACCTATAAGGACCGAGAGACTTCCTGGTACTGAAAAAGCTTCTGCCCGGGGAATAGAAAACTCACCACCCGAGGTTCCTGGTCTCAGTTTGCAGAGCTCTGTGGGCACTCTCAAAGCAGTACAAGTTGCCACAGGTGGCAGCGTGTCCCTGGGCGGCATCTTGATATTCGTGGAAATCCTGCAAGCAACTGGCGACGAAGGACTGAGGGCCTACCTGGTACTGACAAAGGCATCTGCCCGGGGAAACAAAACCCACCACCCCACGTTCCTAATCTTAGTTTGCAGAGCTCCATGGGCAGTCTCAAAGCAGCCCGAGTTGGCAAGGGTGTCAGCTTGTCTCTAGGCGGCACCTTGATATTCGTGGAAATCCAGCGGGCAGCTGGCCACAAAGGGCCGAGGGCCTACCTGGTACTGACAAAGGCTTCTGCCTGGGAAAAAAAAACTCAGCACCCCACGTTCCTGGTCTCAGTTTGCAGGGCTCGGTGGGAACTCTCAAAGCAGCACTAGTTGCAACAGGTGTATGGTTGCCCATGGGCAGCATCTTGATATTCGTGGAAATCCAGCAGGCAGCCGGCCCCTAAGGGCCAATGTTCTACCTGGTAATGACAAAGGCATCTGCCCGGGGAAACCAAACCCACCACCCCACGTTCCTGGTCTCAGTTTGACGAGCTCAATGGGCACTCTCTAAACTGCCCGAATTGGCACAGGTGGCAGCTTGTCCCTGTGCAGCATCTTGATATTCGTGGAAATCCAGCGGGCAGCCAGCCACGAAGGGCCGAGGGCCTACCTGGTACAGACAAAGGCTTCTCTCAGGGAATAGCAAACGCACCAGCCCACGTTCCTGGTCTCAGTTTGCAGAGCTACATGGGCACTCTCTAAGCAGCCCAAATTTGAACAGGTGGCAGCTTGTCCCTGGGCAGCATTTTGATATTCGTGGAAATCCAGCGGGCAGCCGGCCCCTAAGGTCCGAGGGCCTACCTGGTACAGAAAAAGGCTTCTGCCCGAGAAAACAAAACCCACCACCCCACGTTCCCAATCTCAGTTTGCAGAGCTCCATGGGCACTCTCAAAGCAGCCCGAGTTGGCGCAGGTGGCAGCTTGTCACTGGGCGGCATCTTGATATTCGTGGAAATTGTGCTGCCAGCCTACCTATAAGGACCGAGAGACTTCCTGGTACTGAAAAAGCTTCTGCCCGGGGAATAGAAAACTCACCACCCGAGGTTCCTGGTCTCAGTTTGCAGAGCTCTGTGGGCACTCTCAAAGCAGTACAAGTTGCCACAGGTGGCAGCGTGTCCCTGGGCGGCATCTTGATATTCGTGGAAATCCTGCAAGCAACTGGCGACGAAGGACTGAGGGCCTACCTGGTACTGACAAAGGCATCTGCCCGGGGAAACAAAACCCACCACCCCACGTTCCTAATCTTAGTTTGCAGAGCTCCATGGGCAGTCTCAAAGCAGCCCGAGTTGGCAAGGGTGTCAGCTTGTCTCTAGGCGGCACCTTGATATTCGTGGAAATCCAACGGGCAGCTGGCCACAAAGGGCCGAGGGCCTACCTGGTACTGACAAAGGCTTCTGCCTGGGAAAACAAAACTCAGCACCCCACGTTCCTGGTCTCAGTTTGCAGGGCTCGGTGGGAACTCTCAAAGCAGCACTAGTTGCAACAGGTGTATGGTTGCCCATGGGCAGCATCTTGATATTCGTGGAAATCCAGCAGGCAGCCGGCCCCTAAGGGCCAATGTTCTACCTGGTAATGACAAAGGCATCTGCCCGGGGAAACCAAACCCACCACCCCACGTTCCTGGTCTCAGTTTGACGAGCTCAATGGGCACTCTCTAAACTGCCCGAATTGGCACAGGTGGCAGCTTGTCCCTGTGCAGCATCTTGATATTCGTGGAAATCCAGCGGGCAGCCAGCCACGAAGGGCCGAGGGCCTACCTGGTACAGACAAAGGCTTCTCTCAGGGAATAGCAAACGCACCAGCCCACGTTCCTGGTCTCAGTTTGCAGAGCTACATGGGCACTCTCTAAGCAGCCCAAATTTGAACAGGTGGCAGCTTGTCCCTGGGCGGCATCTTCAGATTCGTGGAAATCCAGCGGGCAGCCGGCCCCTTAGGGCCGAGGGCCTACCTGGTACTTACAAAGGCTTCTGCCCGAGAAAACAAAACCCACCACCCCACGTTCCTAATCTAAGTTTGCAGAGCTCCATGGGCACTCTCAAAGCAGCACGAGTTGGCACAGGTGGCAGCTTGTCCCTGGGACGCATCTTGATATTCCTGGAAATCCAGCGGGTAGGCGGCCACAAAGGGCCGAGGGCCTACCAGGTAGAGACTAAGGCTTCTGTCCGGGAAAACAAAACCCTCCCCACCACGTTCCGGGTCTCAGTTTTCGGAGATCCATGGGCACTATCTAAGCTACCCGAGTTGCCACAAGTTGCAGCTTGTCCCTGGTCGGCATCTTGAATATTCCTGGAAATCAGGCGAGCAGGCGGCCCCTAACGGCCGAGGGCCTACCTTGTACTGACAAAGGCATGTGCCCGGGAAAACAAAACCCACCACCCCACGTTCCTGGACTCAGTTTGCAGAGCTCCATGGGCACTCTCACAGCAGCCCAAATTTGAACAGGCGGCAGCTTGTCCCTGGGCAGCATCTTGATATTCGTGGAAATTATGCTGGCAGCCGACCTATAAGGACCAAGAGACTTCCTGGTACTGAAAAAGCTTCTGCCCGGGGAATAGAAAACTCACCACCCCACGTTCCTGGTCTCAGTTTGCAGAGCTCTGTGGGCACTCTGAAAGCAGTACAAGTTGCCACAGGTGGCAGCGTGTCCCTGGGCGGCATCTTGATATTCGTGGAAATCCTGCAAGCAACCGGCGACGAAGGACTGAGGGCCTACCTGGTACTGACAAAGGCATCTGCCTGGGGAAACAAAACCCACCACTACACGTTCCTAATCTCAGTTTGCAGAGCTCCATGGGCACTCTCAAAGCAGCCCGAGTTGGCACAGGTGGCAGCTTGTCTCTAGGCGGCACCTTGATATTCGTGGAAATCCAGCGGGCAGCTGGCCACAAAGGGCCGAGGGCCTACCTGGTACTGACAAAGGCTTCTGCCCGGGAAAAAAAAAACTCAGCACCCCACGTTCCTGGTCTCAGTTTGCAGGGCTCGGTGGGAACTCTCAAAGCAGCACTAGTTGCAACAGGTGTATGGTTGCCCATGGGCAGCATCTTGAGTATTCCTGGAAATCCAGCGGGCAACCGGCCACTAAGGGCCAATGGTCTACCTGGTAATGACAAAGGCATCTGCCCGGGGAAACCAAACCCACCACCCCACGTTCCTGGTCTCAGTTTACAGAGCTCAATGGGCAGTCTCTAAACTGCCCGAATTGGCACAGGTGGCAGCTTGTCCCTGTGCAGCATCTTGATATTTGTAGAAATCCACCAGGCAGCCGGCCACGAAGAGCCGAGGGCCTACCTGGTACAGACAAAGGCTTCTGCCCGGGAAAACAAAACCCACCACCCCACGTTCCTAATCTCAGTTTGCAGAGCTCCATGGGCACTCTCAAAGCAGCCCGAGTTGGCGCAGGTGGCAGCTTGTCCCTGGGCGGCATCTTGATATTCGTGGAAATTGTGCTGCCAGCCTACATATAAGGACCGAGAGACTTCCTGGTACTGAAAAAGCTTCTGCCCGGGGAATAGAAAACTCACCACCCGAGGTTCCTGGTCTCAGTTTGCAGAGCTCTGTGGGCACTCTCAAAGCAGTACAAGTTGCCACAGGTGGCAGCGTGTCCCTGGGCGGCATCTTGATATTCGTGGAAATCCTGCAAGCAACTGGCGACGAAGGACTGAGGGATTTCCTGGAACTGACAAAGGCATCTGCCCGGGGAAACAAAACCCACCAGCCCACATTCCTAATCTAAGTTTGCAGAGCTTTATGGGCACTCTCAAAGCAGCCCGAATTGGCACAGGTGTCAGCTTGTCTCTAGGCGGCACCTTGATATTCGTGGAAATCCAGCGGGCAGCTGGCCACAAAGGGCCGAGGGCCTACCTGGTACTGACAAAGGCTTCTGCCTGGGAAAACAAAACTCAGCACCCCACGTTCCTGGTCTCAGTTTGCAGGGCTCGGTGGGAACTCTCAAAGCAGCACTAGTTGCAACAGGTGTATGGTTGCCCATGGGCAGCATCTTGATATTCGTGGAAATCCAGCGGGCAACCGGCCCCTAAGGGCCAATGGTCTACCTGGTAAAGACAAAGGCATCTGCCCGGGGAAACCAAACCCACCACCCCACGTTCCTGGTCTCAGTTTACAGAGCTCCATGGGCACTCTCTAAACTGCCCGAATTGGCACAGGTGGCAGCTTGTCCCTGTGCAGCATCTTGATATTCGTGGAAATCCAGCGGGCAGCCAGCCACGATGGGCTGAGGGCCTACCTGGTACAGACAAAGGCTTCTCTCAGGGAAAACAAAACCCACCACCCCACGTTCCTGGTCTCAGTTTGCAGAGCTCCATGGGCACTCTCTAAGCAGCCCAAATTGGCACAGGTGGCAGCTTGTCCCTGGGCGGCATCTTCAGATTCGTGGAAATCCAGCGGGCAGCCGGCCCCTTAGGGCCGAGGGCCTACCTGGTACTTACAAAGGCTTCTGCCCGAGAAAACAAAACCCACCACCCCACGTTCCTAATCTAAGTTTGCAGAGCTCCATGGGCACTCTCAAAGCAGCCCGAGTTGGCACAGGTGGCAGCTTGTCCCTGGGACGCATCTTGATATTCCTGGAAATCCAGCGGGTAGGCGGCCACAAAGGGCCGAGGGCCTACCAGGTAGAGACTAAGGCTTCTGTCCGGGAAAACAAAACCCTCTCCACCACGTTCCGAGTCTCAGTTTTCGGAGATCCATGGGCACTATCTAAGCTACCCGAGTTGCCACAAGTTGCAGCTTGTCCCTGGGCGGCATCTTGAATATTCCTGGAAATCAGGCGAGCAGGCGGCCCCTAACGGCCGAGGGCCTACCTGGTTCTGACAAAGGCATGTGCCCGGGAAAACAAAACCCACCAACCCACGTTCCTGGACTCAGTTTGCAGAGCTCCATGGGCACTCTCAAAGCAGCCCAAATTTGAACAGGCGGCAGCTTGTCCCTGGGCAGCATCTTGATATTCGTGGAAATTATGCTGGCAGCCGACCTATAAGGACCAAGAGACTTCCTGGTACTGAAAAAGCTTCTTCCCGGGGAATAGAAAACTCACCACCCGAGGTTCCTGGTCTCAGTTTGCAGAGCTCTGTGGGCACTCTCAAAGCAGTACAAGTTGCCACAGGTGGCAGCGTGTCCCTGGGCGGCATCTTGATATTCGTGGAAATCCTGCAAGCAACCGGCGACGAAGGACTGAGGGCCTACCTGGTACTGACAAAGGCATCTGCCCGGGGAAACAAAACCCACCACCCCACGTTCCTAATCTCAGTTTGCAGAGCTCCATGGGCACTCTCAAAGCAGCCCGAGTTGGCACAGGTGGCAGCTTGTCTCTAGGCGGCACCTTGATATTCGTGGAAATCCAGCGGGCAGCTGGCCACAAAGGGCCGAGGGCCTACCTGGTACTGACAAAGGCTTCTGCCCGGGAAAAAAAAACTCAGCACCCCACGTTCCTGGTCTCAGTTTGCAGGGCTCGGTGGGAACTCTCAAAGCAGCACTAGTTGCAACAGGTGTATGGTTGCCCATGGGCAGCATCTTGAGTATTCCTGGAAATCCAGCGGGCAGCCGGCTCCTAAGGGCCAATGTTCTACCTGGTAATGACAAAGGCATCTGCCCGGGGAAACCAAACCCACCACCCCACGTTCCTGGTCTCAGTTTACAGAGCTCAATGGGCACTCTCTAAGCAGCCCAAATTTGAACAGGTGTCAGCTTGTCCCTGGGCAGCATCTTGATATTTGTAGAAATCCACCAGGCAGCCAGCCACGAAGGGCCGAGGGCCTACCTGGTACAGAAAAAGGCTTCTGCCCGGGAAAACAAAACCCACCACCCCACGTTCCTAATCTCAGTTTGCAGAGCTCCATGGGCACTCTCAAAGCAGCCCGAGTTGGCGCAGGTGGCAGCTTGTCCCTGGGCGGCATCTTGATATTCGTGGAAATTGTGCTGCCAGCCTACCTATAAGGACCGAGAGACTTCCTGGTACTGAAAAAGCTTCTGCCCGGGGAATAGAAAACTCACCACCCGAGGTTCCTGGTCTCAGTTTGCAGAGCTCTGTGGGCACTCTCAAAGCAGTACAAGTTGCCACAGGTGGCAGCGTGTCCCTGGGCGGCATCTTGATATTCGTGGAAATCCTGCAAGCAACTGGCGACGAAGGACTGAGGGCCTACCTGGTACTGACAAAGGCATCTGCCCGGGGAAACAAAACCCACCACCCCACGTTCCTAATCTTAGTTTGCAGAGCTCCATGGGCAGTCTCAAAGCAGCCCGAGTTGGCAAGGGTGTCAGCTTGTCTCTAGGCGGCACCTTGATATTCGTGGAAATCCAACGGGCAGCTGGCCCCTAACGGCCGAGGGCCTACCTGGTACTGACAAAGGCTTCTGCCTGGGAAAAAAAAACTCAGCACCCCACGTTCCTGGTCTCAGTTTGCAGGGCTCGGTGGGAACTCTCAAAGCAGCACTAGTTGCAACAGGTGTATGGTTGCCCATGGGCAGCATCTTGATATTCGTGGAAATCCAGCAGGCAGCCGGCCCCTAAGGGCCAATGTTCTACCTGGTAATGACAAAGGCATCTGCCCGGGGAAACCAAACCCACCACCCCACGTTCCTGGTCTCAGTTTGACGAGCTCAATGGGCACTCTCTAAACTGCCCGAATTGGCACAGGTGGCAGCTTGTCCCTGTGCAGCATCTTGATATTCGTGGAAATCCAGCGGGCAGCCAGCCACGAAGGGCCAAGGGCCTACCTGGTACAGACAAAGGCTTCTCTCAGGGAATAGCAAACGCACCAGCCCACGTTCCTGGTCTCAGTTTGCAGAGCTACATGGGCACTCTCTAAGCAGCCCAAATTTGAACAGGTGGCAGCTTGTCCCTGGGCAGCATTTTGATATTCGTGGAAATCCAGCGGGCAGCCAGCCCCGAAGGTCCGAGGGCCTACCTGGTACAGAAAAAGGCTTCTGCCCGAGAAAACAAAACCCACCACCCCACGTTCCTAATCTCAGTTTGCAGAGCTCCATGGGCACTCTCAAAGCAGCCTGAATTGGAACAGGTGGCAGCTTGTCACTGGGCAGCATCTTGATATTCGTGGAAATTGTGCTGCCAGCCTACCTATAAGGACCGAGAGACTTCCTGGTACTGAAAAAGCTTCTGCCCGGGGAATAGAAAACTCACCACCCGAGGTTCCTGGTCTCAGTTTGCAGAGCTCTGTGGGCACTCTCAAAGCAGTACAAGTTGCCACAGGTGGCAGCGTGTCCCTGGGCGGCATCTTGATATTCGTGGAAATCCTGCAAGCAACTGGCGACGAAGGACTGAGGGATTTCCTGGAACTGACAACGGCATCTGCCCGGGGAAACAAAACCCACCACCCCACATTCCTAATCTCAGTTTGCAGAGCTTTATGGGCACTCTCAAAGCAGCCCGAATTGGCACAGGTGTCAGCTTGTCTCTAGGCGGCACCTTGATATTCGTGGAAATCCAGCGGGCAGCTGGCCACAAAGGGCCGAGGGCCTACCTGGTACTGACAAAGGCTTCTGCCTGGGAAAACAAAACTCAGCACCCCACGTTCCTGGTCTCAGTTTGCAGGGCTCGGTGGGAACTCTCAAAGCAGCACTAGTTGCAACAAGTGTATGGTTGCCCATGGGCAGCATCTTGATATTCGTGGAAATCCAGCGGGCAACCGGCCCCTAAGGGCCAATGGTCTACCTGGTAATGACAAAGGCATCTGCCCGGGGAAACCAAACCCACCACCCCACGTTCCTGGTCTCAGTTTACAGAGCTCCATGGGCACTCTCTAAACTGCCCGAATTGGCACAGGTGGCAGCTTGTCCCTGTGCAGCATCTTGATATTCGTGGAAATCCAGCGGGCAGCCAGCCACGATGGGCTGAGGGCCTACCTGGTACAGACAAAGGCTTCTCTCAGGGAAAACAAAACCCACCACCCCACGTTCCTGGTCTCAGTTTGCAGAGCTCCATGGGCACTCTCTAAGCAGCCCAAATTGGCACAGGTGGCAGCTTGTCCCTGGGCGGCATCTTCAGATTTGTGGAAATCCAGCGGGCAGCCGGCCCCTTAGGGCCGAGGGCCTACCTAGTACTTACAAAGGCTTCTGCCCGAGAAAACAAAACCCACCACCCCACGTTCCTAATCTAAGTTTGCAGAGCTCCATGGGCACTCTCAAAGCAGCCCGAGTTGGCACAGGTGGCAGCTTGTCCCTGGGACGCATCTTGATATTCCTGGAAATCCAGCGGGTAGGCGGCCACAATGGGCCGAGGGCCTACCAGGTAGAGACTAAGGCTTCTGTCCGGGAAAACAAAACCCTCTCCACCACGTTCCGAGTCTCAGTTTTCGGAGATCCATGGGCACTATCTAAGCTACCCGAGTTGCCACAAGTTGCAGCTTGTCCCTGGGCGGCATCTTGAATATTCCTGGAAATCAGGCGAGCAGGCGGCCCCTAACGGCCGAGGGCCTACCTGGTACAGACAAAGGCATGTGCCCGGGAAAACAAAACCCACCACCCCACGTTCCTGGTCTCAGTTTGCAGAGCTCCATGGGCACTCTAAAAGCAGCCCAAATTTGAACAGGCGGCAGCTTGTCCCTGGGCAGCATCTTGATATTCGTGGAAATCCAGCGGGCAGCCGACCTATAAGGACCAAGAGACTTCCTGGTACTGAAAAAGCTTCTTCCCGGGGAATAGAAAACTCACCACCCGAGGTTCCTGGTCTCAGTTTGCAGAGCTCTGTGGGCACTCTCAAAGCAGTACAAGTTGCCACAGGTGGCAGCGTGTCCCTGGGCGGCATCTTGATATTCGTGGAAATCCTGCAAGCAACCGGCGACGAAGGACTGAGGGCCTACCTGGTACTGACAAAGGCATCTGCCCGGGGAAACAAAACCCACCACCCCACGTTCCTAATCTCAGTTTGCAGAGCTCCATGGGCACTCTCAAAGCAGCCCGAGTTGGTACAGGTGGCAGCTTGTCTCTAGGCGGCACCTTGATATTCGTGGAAATCCTGCAAGCAACTGGCGACGAAGGACTGAGGGCCTACCTGGTACTGACAAAGGCATCTGCCCGGGGAAACAAAACCCACCACCCCACGTTCCTAATCTTAGTTTGCAGAGCTCCATGGGCAGTCTCAAAGCAGCCCGAGTTGGCAAGGGTGTCAGCTTGTCTCTAGGCGGCACCTTGATATTCGTGGAAATCCAACGGGCAGCTGGCCACAAAGGGCCGAGGGCCTACCTGGTACTGACAAAGGCTTCTGCCTGGGAAAAAAAAAACTCAGCACCCCACGTTCCTGGTCTCAGTTTGCAGGGCTCGGTGGGAACTCTCAAAGCAGCACTAGTTGCAACAGGTGTATGGTGTCCCATGGGCAGCATCTTGATATTCGTGGAAATCCAGCAGGCAGCCGGCCCCTAAGGGCCAATGTTCTACCTGGTAATGACAAAGGCATCTGCCCGGGGAAACCAAACCCACCACCCCACGTTCCTGGTCTCAGTTTGACGAGCTCAATGGGCACTCTCTAAACTGCCCGAATTGGCACAGGTGGCAGCTTGTCCCTGTGCAGCATCTTGATATTCGTGGAAATCCAGCGGGCAGCCAGCCACGAAGGGCCAAGGGCCTACCTGGTACAGACAAAGGCTTCTCTCAGGGAATAGCAAACGCACCAGCCCACGTTCCTGGTCTCAGTTTGCAGAGCTACATGGGCACTCTCTAAGCAGCCCAAATTTGAACAGGTGGCAGCTTGTCCCTGGGCAGCATTTTGATATTCGTGGAAATCCAGCGGGCAGCCAGCCCCGAAGGTCCGAGGGCCTACCTGGTACAGAAAAAGGCTTCTGCCCGAGAAAACAAAACCCACCACCCCACGTTCCTAATCTCAGTTTGCAGAGCTCCATGGGCACTCTCAAAGCAGCCCGAGCTGGCGCAGGTGGCAGCTTGTTCCTGGGCAGCATCTTGATATTCGTGAAAATTGTGCTGCCAGCCGACCCATAAGGACCGAGAGAATTCCTGATACTGACAAAGCTTCTGCCCGGGGAAAATAAAACACACCACCCGACGTTCCTGGTGTCAGTTTGCAGAACTCTGTGGGCACTCTCAAAGCAGTACAAATGCCACAGGTGGCAGCGTGTCCCTGGGCGGCATCTTGATATTTGTGCAAATCCAGCGAGCCACCGGCCCCGAAAGACTGAGGGATTTCCTGGAACTGACAAAGGCATCTGCCCGGGGAAACAAAACCCACCCCCCCACATTCCTGGTCTCAGTTTGCAGACCTCCATGGGCACTCTCGAAGCAGCCCTAATTGACACAGGTGGCAGCTTGTCCCTGGGCGGCATCATGATATTCGTGGAAGTCCAGCGAGCAACCGGCCCCGAAAGGCTGAGGGCCTACCTGGAACTGACAAAGGCTTCTGCCCGGGAAAACAAAACCCACCACCCCACATTCCTGTGTCAGTTTGCAGAGCTCCATGGGCACTATCTAAGCTACCCGAGTTGCCACAAGTGGCAGCTTGTCCCTGGGCGGCATCTTGAGTATTCCTGGAAATCAGGCGAGCAGGCGGCCCCTAACGGCCGAGGGCCTACCTGGGAATGACAAAGGCATGTACCCGGGAAAACAAAACCCAGTACCCCACGTTCCTGGTCTCAGTTTGCAGAGCTCCATGGGCACTCTCAAAGCAGCCCAAATTTGAACAGGTGGCAGCTTGTCCGTGGGCGGCATGTTGATATTCGCGAAAATCCACCAGGCAGCCGGCCACGAAGAGCCGAGGGCCTACCTGGTACAGAAAAAGGCTTCTGACCAGGAAAACAAAACCCACCACCCCACGTTCCTAATCTCAGTTTGCAGAGCTCCATGGGCACTCTCAAAGCAGCCCGAGTTGGCGCAGGTGGCAGCTTGTCCCTGGGCAGCATCATGATATTTCTGGAAATTGTGCTGGCAGCCGACTTATAAGGACCAAGAGACTTCCTGGTATTGACAAAGCTTCTGCCCGGGGAATAGAAAACTCACCACCCGAGGTTCCTGGTCTCAGTTTGCAGAGCTCTGTGGGCACTCTCAAAGCAGTACAAGTTGCCACAGGTGGCAGCGTGTCCCTGGGCGGCATCTTGATATCCGTGGAAATCCTGCAAGCAACCGGCGACGAAGGACTGAGGGCCTACCTGGGAATGACAAAGGCATGTGCCCGGGAAAACAAAACCCAGTACCCCACGTTCCTGGTCTCAGTTTGCAGAGCTCCATGGGCACTCTCAAAGCAGCCCAAATTTGAACAGGTGGAAGCTTGTCCGTGGGCGGCATGTTGATATTCGTGGAAAATCCACCAGGCAGCCGGCCACGAAGAGCCGAGGGCCTACCTGGTACAGAAAAAGGCTTCTGACCAGGAAAACAAAACCCACCACCCCACGTTCCTGGTCTCAGTTTGCAGAGCTCCATGGGCACTCTAAAAGCAGCCCAAATTTGAACAGGCGGCAGCTTGTCCCTGGGCAGCATCTTGATATTCGTGGAAATCCAGCGGGCAGCCGACCTATAAGGACCAAGAGACTTCCTGGTACTGAAAAAGCTTCTTCCCGGGGAATAGAAAACTCACCACCCGAGGTTCCTGGTCTCAGTTTGCAGAGCTCTGTGGGCACTCTCAAAGCAGTACAAGTTGCCACAGGTGGCAGCGTGTCCCTGGGCGGCATCTTGATATTCGTGGAAATCCTGCAAGCAACCGGCGACGAAGGACTGAGGGCCTACCTGGTACTGACAAAGGCATCTGCCCGGGGAAACAAAACCCACCACCCCACGTTCCTAATCTCAGTTTGCAGAGCTCCATGGGCACTCTCAAAGCAGCCCGAGTTGGTACAGGTGGCAGCTTGTCTCTAGGCGGCACCTTGATATTCGTGGAAATCCTGCAAGCAACTGGCGACGAAGGACTGAGGGCCTACCTGGTACTGACAAAGGCATCTGCCCGGGGAAACAAAACCCACCACCCCACGTTCCTAATCTTAGTTTGCAGAGCTCCATGGGCAGTCTCAAAGCAGCCCGAGTTGGCAAGGGTGTCAGCTTGTCTCTAGGCGGCACCTTGATATTCGTGGAAATCCAACGGGCAGCTGGCCACAAAGGGCCGAGGGCCTACCTGGTACTGACAAAGGCTTCTGCCTGGGAAAAAAAAACTCAGCACCCCACGTTCCTGGTCTCAGTTTGCAGGGCTCGGTGGGAACTCTCAAAGCAGCACTAGTTGCAACAGGTGTATGGTGTCCCATGGGCAGCATCTTGATATTCGTGGAAATCCAGCAGGCAGCCGGCCCCTAAGGGCCAATGTTCTACCTGGTAATGACAAAGGCATCTGCCCGGGGAAACCAAACCCACCACCCCACGTTCCTGGTCTCAGTTTGACGAGCTCAATGGGCACTCTCTAAACTGCCCGAATTGGCACAGGTGGCAGCTTGTCCCTGTGCAGCATCTTGATATTCGTGGAAATCCAGCGGGCAGCCAGCCACGAAGGGCCAAGGGCCTACCTGGTACAGACAAAGGCTTCTCTCAGGGAATAGCAAACGCACCAGCCCACGTTCCTGGTCTCAGTTTGCAGAGCTACATGGGCACTCTCTAAGCAGCCCAAATTTGAACAGGTGGCAGCTTGTCCCTGGGCAGCATTTTGATATTCGTGGAAATCCAGCGGGCAGCCAGCCCCGAAGGTCCGAGGGCCTACCTGGTACAGAAAAAGGCTTCTGCCCGAGAAAACAAAACCCACCACCCCACGTTCCTAATCTCAGTTTGCAGAGCTCCATGGGCACTCTCAAAGCAGCCCGAGCTGGCGCAGGTGGCAGCTTGTTCCTGGGCAGCATCTTGATATTCGTGAAAATTGTGCTGCCAGCCGACCCATAAGGACCGAGAGAATTCCTGATACTGACAAAGCTTCTGCCCGGGGAAAATAAAACACACCACCCGACGTTCCTGGTGTCAGTTTGCAGAACTCTGTGGGCACTCTCAAAGCAGTACAAATGCCACAGGTGGCAGCGTGTCCCTGGGCGGCATCTTGATATTTGTGCAAATCCAGCGAGCCACCGGCCCCGAAAGACTGAGGGATTTCCTGGAACTGACAAAGGCATCTGCCCGGGGAAACAAAACCCACCCCCCCACATTCCTGGTCTCAGTTTGCAGACCTCCATGGGCACTCTCGAAGCAGCCCTAATTGACACAGGTGGCAGCTTGTCCCTGGGCGGCATCATGATATTCGTGGAAGTCCAGCGAGCAACCGGCCCCGAAAGGCTGAGGGCCTACCTGGAACTGACAAAGGCTTCTGCCCGGGAAAACAAAACCCACCACCCCACATTCCTGTGTCAGTTTGCAGAGCTCCATGGGCACTATCTAAGCTACCCGAGTTGCCACAAGTGGCAGCTTGTCCCTGGGCGGCATCTTGAGTATTCCTGGAAATCAGGCGAGCAGGCGGCCCCTAACGGCCGAGGGCCTACCTGGGAATGACAAAGGCATGTACCCGGGAAAACAAAACCCAGTACCCCACGTTCCTGGTCTCAGTTTGCAGAGCTCCATGGGCACTCTCAAAGCAGCCCAAATTTGAACAGGTGGCAGCTTGTCCGTGGGCGGCATGTTGATATTCGCGAAAATCCACCAGGCAGCCGGCCACGAAGAGCCGAGGGCCTACCTGGTACAGAAAAAGGCTTCTGACCAGGAAAACAAAACCCACCACCCCACGTTCCTAATCTCAGTTTGCAGAGCTCCATGGGCACTCTCAAAGCAGCCCGAGTTGGCGCAGGTGGCAGCTTGTCCCTGGGCAGCATCATGATATTTCTGGAAATTGTGCTGGCAGCCGACTTATAAGGACCAAGAGACTTCCTGGTATTGACAAAGCTTCTGCCCGGGGAATAGAAAACTCACCACCCGAGGTTCCTGGTCTCAGTTTGCAGAGCTCTGTGGGCACTCTCAAAGCAGTACAAGTTGCCACAGGTGGCAGCGTGTCCCTGGGCGGCATCTTGATATCCGTGGAAATCCTGCAAGCAACCGGCGACGAAGGACTGAGGGCCTACCTGGGAATGACAAAGGCATGTGCCCGGGAAAACAAAACCCAGTACCCCACGTTCCTGGTCTCAGTTTGCAGAGCTCCATGGGCACTCTCAAAGCAGCCCAAATTTGAACAGGTGGAAGCTTGTCCGTGGGCGGCATGTTGATATTCGTGGAAAATCCACCAGGCAGCCGGCCACGAAGAGCCGAGGGCCTACCTGGTACAGAAAAAGGCTTCTGACCAGGAAAACAAAACCCACCACCCCACGTTCCTAATCTCAGTTTGCAGAGCTCCATGGGCACTCTCAAAGCAGCCCGAGTTGGCACAGGTGTCAGCTTGTCTCTAGGCGGCACCTTGATATTTGTGGAATTCCAGCGGGCAGCCAGCCACGAAGGGCCGAGGGCCTTCCTGTTACTGACAAAGGCATCTGCCCGGGGAAAACAAAACTCAGCACCCCACGTTCCTAATCTCAGTTTGCAGAGCTCCATGGGCAGTCTCAAAGCAGCCCGAATTGGCACAGGTGGCAGCTTGTCTCTAGGCGGCACCTTGATATTCGTGGAAATCCTGCAAGCAACTGGCGACGAAGGACTGAGGGCCTACCTGGTACTGACAAAGGCATCTGCCCGGGGAAACAAAACCCACCACCCCACGTTCCTAATCTTAGTTTGCAGAGCTCCATGGGCAGTCTCAAAGCAGCCCGAGTTGGCAAGGGTGTCAGCTTGTCTCTAGGCGGCACCTTGATATTCGTGGAAATCCAACGGGCAGCTGGCCACAAAGGGCCGAGGGCCTACCTGGTACTGACAAAGGCTTCTGCCTGGGAAAAAAAAACTCAGCACCCCACGTTCCTGGTCTCAGTTTGCAGGGCTCGGTGGGAACTCTCAAAGCAGCACTAGTTGCAACAGGTGTATGGTGTCCCATGGGCAGCATCTTGATATTCGTGGAAATCCAGCAGGCAGCCGGCCCCTAAGGGCCAATGTTCTACCTGGTAATGACAAAGGCATCTGCCCGGGGAAACCAAACCCACCACCCCACGTTCCTGGTCTCAGTTTGACGAGCTCAATGGGCACTCTCTAAACTGCCCGAATTGGCACAGGTGGCAGCTTGTCCCTGTGCAGCATCTTGATATTCGTGGAAATCCAGCGGGCAGCCAGCCACGAAGGGCCGAGGGCCTACCTGGTACAGACAAAGGCTTCTCTCAGGGAATAGCAAACGCACCAGCCCACGTTCCTGGTCTCAGTTTGCAGAGCTACATGGGCACTCTCTAAGCAGCCCAAATTTGAACAGGTGGCAGCTTGTCCCTGGGCAGCATTTTGATATTCGTGGAAATCCAGCGGGCAGCCAGCCCCGAAGGTCCGAGGGCCTACCTGGTACAGAAAAAGGCTTCTGCCCGAGAAAACAAAACCCACCACCCCACGTTCCTAATCTCAGTTTGCAGAGCTCCATGGGCACTCTCAAAGCAGCCCGAGCTGGCGCAGGTGGCAGCTTGTTCCTGGGCAGCATCTTGATATTCGTGAAAATTGTGCTGCCAGCCGACCCATAAGGACCGAGAGAATTCCTGATACTGACAAAGCTTCTGCCCGGGGAAAATAAAACACACCACCCGACGTTCCTGGTGTCAGTTTGCAGAACTCTGTGGGCACTCTCAAAGCAGTACAAATGCCACAGGTGGCAGCGTGTCCCTGGGCGGCATCTTGATATTTGTGCAAATCCAGCGAGCCACCGGCCCCGAAAGACTGAGGGATTTCCTGGAACTGACAAAGGCATCTGCCCGGGGAAACAAAACCCACCCCCCCACATTCCTGGTCTCAGTTTGCAGACCTCCATGGGCACTCTCGAAGCAGCCCTAATTGACACAGGTGGCAGCTTGTCCCTGGGCGGCATCATGATATTCGTGGAAGTCCAGCGAGCAACCGGCCCCGAAAGGCTGAGGGCCTACCTGGAACTGACAAAGGCTTCTGCCCGGGAAAACAAAACCCACCACCCCACATTCCTGTGTCAGTTTGCAGAGCTCCATGGGCACTATCTAAGCTACCCGAGTTGCCACAAGTGGCAGCTTGTCCCTGGGCGGCATCTTGAGTATTCCTGGAAATCAGGCGAGCAGGCGGCCCCTAACGGCCGAGGGCCTACCTGGGAATGACAAAGGCATGTACCCGGGAAAACAAAACCCAGTACCCCACGTTCCTGGTCTCAGTTTGCAGAGCTCCATGGGCACTCTCAAAGCAGCCCAAATTTGAACAGGTGGCAGCTTGTCCGTGGGCGGCATGTTGATATTCGCGAAAATCCACCAGGCAGCCGGCCACGAAGAGCCGAGGGCCTACCTGGTACAGAAAAAGGCTTCTGACCAGGAAAACAAAACCCACCACCCCACGTTCCTAATCTCAGTTTGCAGAGCTCCATGGGCACTCTCAAAGCAGCCCGAGTTGGCGCAGGTGGCAGCTTGTCCCTGGGCAGCATCATGATATTTCTGGAAATTGTGCTGGCAGCCGACTTATAAGGACCAAGAGACTTCCTGGTATTGACAAAGCTTCTGCCCGGGGAATAGAAAACTCACCACCCGAGGTTCCTGGTCTCAGTTTGCAGAGCTCTGTGGGCACTCTCAAAGCAGTACAAGTTGCCACAGGTGGCAGCGTGTCCCTGGGCGGCATCTTGATATCCGTGGAAATCCTGCAAGCAACCGGCGACGAAGGACTGAGGGCCTACCTGGGAATGACAAAGGCATGTGCCCGGGAAAACAAAACCCAGTACCCCACGTTCCTGGTCTCAGTTTGCAGAGCTCCATGGGCACTCTCAAAGCAGCCCAAATTTGAACAGGTGGAAGCTTGTCCGTGGGCGGCATGTTGATATTCGTGGAAAATCCACCAGGCAGCCGGCCACGAAGAGCCGAGGGCCTACCTGGTACAGAAAAAGGCTTCTGACCAGGAAAACAAAACCCACCACCCCACGTTCCTAATCTCAGTTTGCAGAGCTCCATGGGCACTCTCAAAGCAGCCCGAGTTGGCACAGGTGTCAGCTTGTCTCTAGGCGGCACCTTGATATTTGTGGAATTCCAGCGGGCAGCCAGCCACGAAGGGCCGAGGGCCTTCCTGTTACTGACAAAGGCATCTGCCCGGGGAAAACAAAACTCAGCACCCCACGTTCCTAATCTCAGTTTGCAGAGCTCCATGGGCAGTCTCAAAGCAGCCCGAATTGGCACAGGTGGCAGCTTGTCTCTAGGCGGCACCTTGATATTCGTGGAAATCCTGCAAGCAACTGGCGACGAAGGACTGAGGGCCTACCTGGTACTGACAAAGGCATCTGCCCGGGGAAACAAAACCCACCACCCCACGTTCCTAATCTTAGTTTGCAGAGCTCCATGGGCAGTCTCAAAGCAGCCCGAGTTGGCAAGGGTGTCAGCTTGTCTCTAGGCGGCACCTTGATATTCGTGGAAATCCAACGGGCAGCTGGCCACAAAGGGCCGAGGGCCTACCTGGTACTGACAAAGGCTTCTGCCTGGGAAAAAAAAACTCAGCACCCCACGTTCCTGGTCTCAGTTTGCAGGGCTCGGTGGGAACTCTCAAAGCAGCACTAGTTGCAACAGGTGTATGGTGTCCCATGGGCAGCATCTTGATATTCGTGGAAATCCTGCAGGCAGCCGGCCCCTAAGGGCCAATGTTCTACCTGGTAATGACAAAGGCATCTGCCCGGGGAAACCAAACCCACCACCCCACGTTCCTGGTCTCAGTTTGACGAGCTCAATGGGCACTCTCTAAACTGCCCGAATTGGCACAGGTGGCAGCTTGTCCCTGTGCAGCATCTTGATATTCGTGGAAATCCAGCGGGCAGCCAGCCACGAAGGAGCCGAGGGCCTACCTGGTACAGACAAAGGCTTCTCTCAGGGAATAGCAAACGCACCAGCCCACGTTCCTGGTCTCAGTTTGCAGAGCTACATGGGCACTCTCTAAGCAGCCCAAATTTGAACAGATGGCAGCTTGTCCCTGGGCAGCATCTTCAGATTCGTGGAAATCCAGCGGGTAGCCAGCCACGAAGGTCCGAGGGCCTACCTGGTACAGAAAAAGGCTTCTGCCCGAGAAAACAAAACCCACCACCCCACGTTCCTAATCTCAGTTTGCAGAGCTCCATGGGCACTCTCAAAGCAGCCCGAGCTGGCGCAGGTGGCAGCTTGTTCCTGGGCAGCATCTTGATATTCGTGAAAATTGTGCTGCCAGCCGACCGATAAGTACCGAGAGAATTCCTGATACTGACAAAGCTTCTGCCCGGGGAAAATAAAACACACCACCCGACGTTCCTGGTGTCAGTTTGCAGAACTCTGTGGGCACTCTCAAAGCAGTACAAATGCCACAGGTGGCAGCGTGTCCCTGGGCGGCATCTTGATATTTGTGGAAATCCAGCTAGCCACCGGCCCCGAAAGACTGAGGGATTTCCTGGAACTGACAAAGGCATCTGCCCGGGGAAACAAAACCCACCCCCCCACATTCCTGGTCTCAGTTTGCAGACCTCCATGGGCACTCTCGAAGCAGCCCTAATTGACACATGTGGCAGCTTGTCCCTGGGCGGCATCATGATATTCGTGGAAGTCCAGCGAGCAACCGGCCTCGAAAGGCTGAGGGCCTACCTGGAACTGACAAAGGCTTCTGCCCGGGAAAAAAATCCCAACCCCACATTCCTGTGTCAGTTTGCAGACCACTCTCAAAGCAGCACGATGGCACAGGTCCTTGCCCTGGGATGCATCTTGATATTCCTGGAAATCCAGCGGGTAGGCGGCCACAAAGGGCCGAGGGCAGGTAGAGACTAAGCTTCTGTCCGGGAAAACAAAACCCACCCCCCCATGGGTCTCAGTTTTCGGAGATCCATCTATCTATGCTACCCGAGTTGGCACAAGTGGCAGCTTGTCCCTGGGCGGCATCTTGAGTATTCCTGGAAATCAGGCGAGCAGGCGGCCCCTAACGGCCGAGGGCCTACCTGGAAATGACAAAGGCATGTGCCCGGTAAAACAAAACCCAGTACCCCACGTTCCTGGACTCAGTTTGCAGAGCTCCATGGGCACTCTCAAAGCAGCCCAAATTTGAACAGGTGGCAGCTTGTCCGTGGGCGGCATGTTGATATTCGCGAAAATCCACCAGGCAGCCGGCCACGAAGAGCCGAGGGCCTACCTGGTACAGAAAAAGGCTTCTGACCAGGAAAACAAAACCCACCACCCCACGTTCCTAATCTCAGTTTGCAGAGCTCCATGGGCACTCTCAAAGCAGCCCGAGTTGGCACAGGTGGCAGCTTGTCTCTAGGCGGCACCTTGATATTCGTGGAAATCCAGCGGGCAGCTGGCCACAAAGGGCCGAGGGCCTACCTGGTACTGACAAAGGCTTCTGCCTGGGAAACAAACCTCAGCACCCCACGTTCCTGGTCTCAGTTTGCAGGGCTCGGTGGGAACTCTCAAAGCAGCACTAATTGCAACAGGTGTATGGTTGCCCATGGGCAGATTCTTGATATTCGTGGAAATCCAGCAGGCAGCCTGCCCCTAAGGGCCAATCTTCTACCTGGTAATGACAAAGGCTTCTTCCCGGGGAAAACAAACCCACCACCCCACGTTCCTGGTCTCAGTTTGACGAGCTCAATGGGGACTCTCTAAACTGCCCGAATTGGCACAGGTGGCAGCTTGTCCCTGTGCAGCATCTTGATATTCGTGGAAATCCAGCAGGCAGCCAGCCGACCCATAAGGGCCGAGGGCCTACCTGGTACAGACAAAGGCTTCTCTCAGAAAAAACAAAACCCACCACCCCACGTTCCTGGTCTCAGTTTGCAGAGCTACATGGGCACTCTCAAAGCAGCCCAAATTTGAACAGGTGGCAGCTTGTCCCTGGGCAGCATTTTGATATTCGTGGAAATCCAGCAGGCAGCCAGCCCCGAAGGTCCGAGGGCCTACCTGGTACAGAAAAAGGCTTCTGCCCAGGAAAACAAAACCCACCACCCCACGTTCCTAATCTCAGTTTGCAGAGCTCCATGGGCACTCTCAAAGCAGCCCGAGTTGGCACAGGTGGCAGCTTGTCCCTGGGCAGCATCTTGATATTCGTGGAAATTGTGCTGCCAGCCGACCCATAAGGACCGAGAGACTTCCTGGTACTGACAAAGCTTCTGCCCGGGGAAAATAAAACCCACCACCCGACGTTCCTGGTGTCAGTTTGCAGAGCTCTGTGGGCACTCTCAAAGCAGTATAAGATGCCGCAGGTGGCACCGTGTCCCTGGGCGGCATCTTGATATTTGTGGAATTCCAGCGGGCAGCCAGCCACGAAGGGCCGAGGGCCTTCCTGTTACTGACAAAGGCATCTGCCCGGGGAAAACAAAACTCAGCACCCCACGTTCCTAATCTCAGTTTGCAGAGCTCCATGGGCAGTCTCAAAGCAGCCCGAATTGGCACAGGTGGCAGCTTGTCCCTGGGTGGTATCCTAATATTTGTGGAAATACTGCTGCCAGCCGACCCATAAGGACCGAGAGACTTCCTGGTACTGACAAAGCTTCCCCCCCGGGAATAGAAAACCCACCACCCCACATTCCTGGTCTCAGTTTGCAGAGCTCCATGGGCACTCTCAAAGCAGCCCAAATTGAAACAGGTGGCAGCTTGTCCCTGGGACGCATCTTGATATTCCTGGAAATCCAGCGGGTAGGCGGCCACAAAGGGCCGAGGGCCTACCAGGTAGAGACTAAGGCTTCTGTCCAGGAAAACAAAACCCACCCCACCACGTTCCGGGTCTCAGTTTTTGGAGATCCATGGGCACTATCTAAGCTACCCGAGTTGCCACAAGTGGCAGCTTGTCCCTGGGCGGCATCTTGAGTATTCCTGGAAATCAGGCGAGCAGCCGGCCCCGAAGGGCCGAGGGCCTACCTGGTACAGACAAAGGCATGTGCCCGGGAAAACAAAACCCACCACCCCACGTTCCTGGACTCAGTTTGCAGAGCTCCATGGGCACTCTCTAAGCAGCCCAAATTTGAACAGGTGGCAGCTTGTCCCTGGGCGGCATCTTCAGATTCGTGGAAATCCAGCGGGTAGCTGGCCACGAAGGGCCGACGGCCTACCTGGTACAGAAAAAGGCTTCTGCCCGAGAAAACAAAACCCACCACCCCACGTTCCTAATCTCAGTTTGCAGAGCTCCATGGGAACTCTCAAAGCAGCCTGAATTGGAACAGGTGGCAGCTTGTCCCTGGGCGGCATCTTGATATTCGTGGAAATTGTGCTGCCAGCCGACCCATAAGGACCGAGAGACTTCCTTGTACTGACAAAGCTTCAGCCCGGGGAAAATAAAACACACCACCCGACGTTCCTGGTGTCAGTTTGCAGAGCTCTGTGGGCACACTCAAAGCAGTACAAGATGCCACAGGTGGCAGCGTGTCCCCGGGCGGCATCTTGATATTTGTGGAAATCCACCGAGCCACCGGCCCCGAAAGGCTGAGGGCCTACCTGGAACTGACAAAGGCATCTGCCCGGGGAAACAAAACCCGCCACCCCACATTCCTAATCTCAGTTTGCAGAGCTCCATGGGCACTCTCTAAGCAGCACGAGTTGGCACAGGTGGCAGCTTGTCCCTGGGCAGCATCTTGATATTCGTGGAAATCCAGTGGGCAGCCGGCCACGAAGGGCTGAGGGCCTACCTGGTACTGCAAATTCTTCTGCCTGGGGAAAGAAAAGCGTCCACCCCACGTTCCTGGTCTCAGTTTCCAGAGCTCCATGGGCACTCTCTATGCAGCCTGAATTGGAACAGGTGGCAGCTTGACCCTGGGCGGCATCTTGATATTCGTGGAAATCCAGCGGTCAGCCGGCCCCGAAGGGCCGAGGGCCTTTCTGGTACTGCTGATTCTTCTGCCTGGAGAAAGAAAACGTCCACCCCACGTTCCTGGTCTCAGTTTGCAGAGCTCTTTCGGCACTCTCTAAGCTTCCCGAGTTTGCACAGGTGGCAGCTTGTCCCTGGGCAGCATCTTGATATTTGTGGAAATCCAGCAAGCAGCCGGCCACAAAGGGCCAAGGGCCTACCTGGTACAGAAAAAGGCTTCTGCCCGGGAAAACAAAACCCACCAGCCCACGATCCTAAGCTCAGTTTGCAGAGCTTCAGGGGCACTCGCAAAGCAGCCAGAGTGGGCACAGGTGGCATCTTCTCCCTTTGCAGCATCTTGATATTAGTGGAAATTGTGCTGACAGCCGACCTATACAGACCGAGAGACTTCCTGGTACTGAGAAAGCTTCTGCCTGGGGAATAGCAAACTCAGCACCCGACGTTCCTGGTCTCAGTTTGCAGAGCTCTGTGGGCACTCTCAAAGCAGCATAATTTGGCACAGGTGGCAGCTTGTCCCTGGGCAGCATCTTGATATTCGTGGAAATCCTGCAAGCAACCGGCCCCAAAAGACTGAGGGCCTACCTGGTACTGACAAAGGCATCTGCGTGGGGAAACAAAACCCACCAGCCCATGTTCCTAATCTCAGTTTGTAGAACTCCATGGGCAGTCTCAAAGCAGCCCGAATTGGAACAGGAGGAAACTTCTCCCTGGGCGGCATCTTGATATTTGTGGAAATCCTGCTGGCAGACGGTGCCGAAGGGCCGAGGGCCTAAGTGGCACTGAGAATGGTTTCTGTCCGGAAAATTAAAACCCACCAGCCCACGTTCCTGGTCTCAGTTTACAGAGCTCGGTGGGCACTCTCAAAGAAGTACAAGTTGGCACAGGTGGCAGCTTGTCCCTGGGCAGAATCTTGATATTCGTGGAAATCCAGTAGGCAGCCGGCCCCTTAGGGCCGAGGGCCTACATGAACAGACAAATGCTTCTGCCCGGGGAAACAAAACCCACCACCCCATGTTCCTCGTCTCAATTTGCAGAGCTCCATAGGCACTCTCAAATCAGCCCGAGTTGGCACAGGTGGCATCTTGTCCCTGGGCGGCATCTTGATATTCGTGGAAATCTAGCGGGCAGCCGGCCGCTACTGGTCAAGGGCCTTCCTGGTACTGAAGATTTTTCTGCCCGGGGAAACAAAACCCACGACCCCACGTTCCTGGTCTCAGTTTGCAGAGCTCCATGCGCACTCTCTAATCTACCCGAATTGGCACGGGTGGCAGCTTGTCCGTGGGCAGCATCTTGATATTGGTGGAAATCCAGCGGGCAGCCGGCCCCGAAGGGCCGAGGGCCTACCTGGTACTGACAAAGGCTTCTGCCCGGGGAAATAAAACCCACGACCCCACGTTCCTGGTCTCAGTTTGCAGAGCTCCATGGGCACTCTCTAAGCTACCCGAATTGGCACATGTGGCAGCTTGTCCCTGGGCGGCATCTTGATATTCCTGGAAATCCAGCGGGCAGCCGGCCCCGAAGGGCCGAGGGCCTACCTGGTACTGGGAAAGGCTTCTGCCCAGGGAAACAAAACCCACGACCCCACGTTCCTGGTCTCAGTTTGCAGAGCTCCATGGGCACTCTCTAAGCTGCCCGAATTGGCACAGGTGGCAGCTTGTCCCTGTGCCGCATCTTGATATTCGCGGAAATCTCACAAGCGGCCAGCATAATCATGCTGGCGGCCAGCAACATATTTTTCGAGCTTCAGCGCAGGGAAGCAGAAGTCATTACCCAAAGTTCCACATCTCAGTTTGCGGAGCTCCATGGGCACTGTCCATGATGAGCGCGTTGTCATAGCTGGCAGCTTGTCCCTGGCCGGCATCTTGATATTGGTGGAAATCCAGCGGGCAACCAGCCCCGAAGGCCCAATGGCCTACCTGGTAGTGCAGATTCTTCTGCCTGGGGAAACTAGACCCACCACCCCACGTTCCACATCTCAGTTTGCAGAGCTCCATGGGCACTCTCAAAGCAGCCTGAATTGGAACAGGTGGCAGCTTGTCCCTGGGTGGTATCCTAATATTTGTGGAAATACTGCTGCCAGCCGACCCATAAGGACCGAGAGACTTCCTGGTACTGACAACGCTTCCGCCCCGGGAATAGAAAACCCACCACCCCACGTTCCTGGTCTCAGTTTGCAGAGCTCCATGGGCACTCTCAAAGCAGCCCGAGTTGGCACAGGTGGCAGCTTGTCCCTGGGACGCATCTTGATATTCCTGGAAATCCAGCGGGTAGGCGGCCACAAAGGGCCGAGGGCCTACCTGGTAGAGACTAAGGCTTCTGTCCAGGAAAACAAAACCCACCCCGCCACGTTCCGGGTCTCAGTTTTTGGAGATCCATGGGCACTATCTAAGCTACCCGAGTTGGCACAAGTGGCAGCTTGTCCCTGGGCGGCATCTTGAGTATTCCTGGAAATCAGGCGAGCAGCCGGCCCCGAAGGGCCGAGGGCCTACCTGGGAATGACAAAGGCATGTGCCCGGGAAAACAAAACCCACCACCCCACGTTCCTGGTCTCAGTTTGCAGAGCTCCATGGGCACTCTCTAAGCAGCCCAAATTTGAACAGATGGCAGCTTGTCCCTGGGCGGCATCTTCAGATTCGTGGAAATCCAGCGGGTAGCCGGCCACGAAGGGCCGAGGGCCTACCTGGTACAGAAAAAGGCTTCTGCCCGAGAAAACAAAACCCACCACCCCACGTTCCTAATCTCAGTTTGCAGAGCTCCATGGGCACTCTCTAGGCAGCCTGAATTGGAACAGGTGGCAGCTTGTCCCTGGGCGGCATCTTGATATTCGTGGAAATTGTGCTGCCAGCCGACCCATAAGGACCAAGAGACTTCCTGGTACTGACAAAGCTTCAGCCCGGGGAAAATAAAACACACCACCCGACGTTCCGGGTGTCAGTTTGCAGAGCTCTGTGGGCACTATCAAAGCAGTACAAGATGCCACAGGTGGCAGCGTGTCCCCGGGCAGCATCTTGATATTTGTGGAAATCCAGCGAGCCACCGGCCCCGAAAGGCTGAGGGCCTACCTGGAACTGACAAAGGCATCTGCCCGGGGAAACAAAACCCGCCACCCCACATTCCTAATCTCAGTTTGCAGAGCTCCATGGGCACTCTCAAAGCAGCCCGAGTTGGCACAGGTGGCAGCTTGTCCCTGGGCAGCATCTTGATATTCGTGGAAATCCAGTGGGCAGCCGGCCACGAAGGGCTGAGGGCCTACCTGGTACTGTAGATTCTTCTGCCTGGGGAAAGAAAAGCGTCCACCCCACGTTCCTGGTCTCAGTTTGCAGAGCTCCATGGGCACTCTCTATGCAGCCCGAATTGGAACAGGTGGCAGCTTGTCCTTGGGCGGCATCTTGATATTGGTGGAAATCCAGCGGTCAGCCGGCCCCGAAGGGCCGAGGGCCTTTCTGGTACTGCTGATTCTTCTGCCTGGAGAGAGAAAACGTCCACCCCACCATCCTGGTCTCAGTTTGCAGAGCTCCGTGGGCACTCCCAAAGCAGCACGAGTTGGCACAGGTGGCAGCTTGTCTCTGGGCAGCATCTTGATATTCATGGAAATCCAGCAAGCAGCCGGCCCCTTAGGGCCGAGGGCCTACCTGGTACTTACAAATGCTTCTGCCCGGGAAAAGAAAACTCAGCACCCCACGTTCCAGGTCTCGGTTTTCAGAGATCCATGGGAACTCTCAGAGCAGCCATAATTGGAAAAAGTGGCAGCTTGTCCCTGGGTGGCATCTTGATATTCATGGAAATCCAACGGGCAGCCGGCCCCTTAGGGCCGAGAGCCTACCTGGGAATGACAAATGCTTCTGTCCGGGAAAAGAAAACGCACCACCCCACGTTCCTGGTCTCAGTTTTCAGAGCTCCATGGGAACTCTCAAAGCAGCCAGGGTGGGCACAGGTGGCAGCTTGTCCCTGGGCAGCATCTTGATATTCATGGAAATTCTGCTGCCAGATGACCCATAAATGCCGAGGGGCTACCTGGTACAGACAAAGTCTTCTGCCCGGGAAAAGAAAACCCACCATCCCATATTCCTGGTCTCAGTTTGCAGAGCTCCATGGGCACTCTCAAAGCAGCCCGAGTTGGCACAGGTGGCAGCTTGTCCCTGGGCGGCATCTTGATATTCGTGGAAATCCAGCGGGCAGTCGGCCCCGAAAGGCAGAGGGCCTACCTGGTAATGACAAAGGCATCTGCCCGGGGAACTAAAACCCACCACCCCACGTTCCTGGTCTCAGTTTGCAGAGCTCCATGGGAACTCTCAAAGCAGCCAGAGTGGGCACAGGTGGCATCTTCTCCCTTTGCAGCATCTTGATATTAGTGGAAATTGTGCTGACAGCCGACCTATACGGACCGAGAGACCTCCTGGTACTGACAAAGCTTCTGCCTGGGGAATAGCAAACCCACCACCCGACGTTCCTGGTCTGGGTTTGCAGAGCTCTGTGGGCACTCTCAAAGCAGCATAATTTGGCACAGGTGGCAGCTTGTCCCTGGGCAGCATCTTGATATTCGTGGAAATCCTGCAAGCAACCGGCGACGAAGGACTGAGGGCCTACCTGGTACTGACAAAGGCATCTGCGTGGGGAAACAAAACCCACCAGCCCATGTTCCTAATCTCAGTTTGTAGAACTCCATGGGCAGTCTCAAAGCAGCCCGAGTTGGAACAGGAGGAAACTTCTCCATGGGCGGCATCTTGATATTTGTGGAAATCCTGCTGGCAGACGGTGCCGAAGGGCCGAGGGCCTAAGTGGCACTGAGAATGGTTTCTGTCCGGAAAATTAAAACCCACCAGGCCACGTTCCTGGTCTCAGTTTACAGAGCTCGGTGGGCACTCTCAAAGCAGTACAAGTTGGCACAGGTGGCAGCTTGTCCCTGAGCGGCATCTTGATATTCGTGGAAATCCAGTAGACAGCCGGCCCCTTAGGGCCGAGGGCCTACATGAACAGACAAGTGCTTCTGCCCGGGGAAACAAAACCCACCACCCCACGTTCCTCGTCTCAATTTGCAGAGCTCCATAGGCACTCTCAAATCAGCCCGAGTTGGCACAGGTGGCATCTTGTCCCTGGGCGGCATCTTGATATTCGTGGAAATCCAGCGGGCAGCCGGCCGCTACGGGTCAAGGGCCTACCTGGTAATGAAGATTTTTCTGCCCGGGGAAACAAAACCCACCACCCCACTTTCCTTGTCTCAGTTTGCAGAGCTCTGTGGGCACTCTCTAAGCAGCCCAAATTGGAACAGGTGGCAGCGTGTCCCTGGGCGGCATCTTGATATTCGTGGTAATCCAGCGGGCAGCCGGCCACAAAGGGCCAAGGGCCTACCTGGTACTGACAAAGGCATCTGCCTGGGGAAACAAAACCCACCACCCCACGTTCCTGGTATCAGTGTGCAGAGCTCCATGGGCACTCTCTAGGCAGCCTGAATTGGAACAGGTGGCAGCTTGTCCCTGGGCGGCATCTTGATATTCGTGGAAATTGTGCTGCCAGCCGACCCATAAGGACCAAGAGACTTCCTGGTACTGACAAAGCTTCAGCCCGGGGAAAATAAAACACACCACCCGACGTTCCGGGTGTCAGTTTGCAGAGCTCTGTGGGCACTATCAAAGCAGTACAAGATGCCACAGGTGGCAGCGTGTCCCCGGGCAGCATCTTGATATTTGTGGAAATCCAGCGAGCCACCGGCCCCGAAAGGCTGAGGGCCTACCTGGAACTGACAAAGGCATCTGCCCGGGGAAACAAAACCCGCCACCCCACATTCCTAATCTCAGTTTGCAGAGCTCCATGGGCACTCTCAAAGCAGCCCGAGTTGGCACAGGTGGCAGCTTGTCCCTGGGCAGCATCTTGATATTCGTGGAAATCCAGTGGGCAGCCGGCCACGAAGGGCTGAGGGCCTACCTGGTACTGTAGATTCTTCTGCCTGGGGAAAGAAAAGCGTCCACCCCACGTTCCTGGTCTCAGTTTGCAGAGCTCCATGGGCACTCTCTATGCAGCCCGAATTGGAACAGGTGGCAGCTTGTCCTTGGGCGGCATCTTGATATTGGTGGAAATCCAGCGGTCAGCCGGCCCCGAAGGGCCGAGGGCCTTTCTGGTACTGCTGATTCTTCTGCCTGGAGAGAGAAAACGTCCACCCCACCATCCTGGTCTCAGTTTGCAGAGCTCCGTGGGCACTCCCAAAGCAGCACGAGTTGGCACAGGTGGCAGCTTGTCTCTGGGCAGCATCTTGATATTCATGGAAATCCAGCAAGCAGCCGGCCCCTTAGGGCCGAGGGCCTACCTGGTACTTACAAATGCTTCTGCCCGGGAAAAGAAAACTCAGCACCCCACGTTCCAGGTCTCGGTTTTCAGAGATCCATGGGAACTCTCAGAGCAGCCATAATTGGAAAAAGTGGCAGCTTGTCCCTGGGTGGCATCTTGATATTCATGGAAATCCAACGGGCAGCCGGCCCCTTAGGGCCGAGAGCCTACCTGGGAATGACAAATGCTTCTGTCCGGGAAAAGAAAACGCACCACCCCACGTTCCTGGTCTCAGTTTTCAGAGCTCCATGGGAACTCTCAAAGCAGCCAGGGTGGGCACAGGTGGCAGCTTGTCCCTGGGCAGCATCTTGATATTCATGGAAATTCTGCTGCCAGATGACCCATAAATGCCGAGGGGCTACCTGGTACAGACAAAGTCTTCTGCCCGGGAAAAGAAAACCCACCATCCCATATTCCTGGTCTCAGTTTGCAGAGCTCCATGGGCACTCTCAAAGCAGCCCGAGTTGGCACAGGTGGCAGCTTGTCCCTGGGCGGCATCTTGATATTCGTGGAAATCCAGCGGGCAGTCGGCCCCGAAAGGCAGAGGGCCTACCTGGTAATGACAAAGGCATCTGCCCGGGGAACTAAAACCCACCACCCCACGTTCCTGGTCTCAGTTTGCAGAGCTCCATGGGAACTCTCAAAGCAGCCAGAGTGGGCACAGGTGGCATCTTCTCCCTTTGCAGCATCTTGATATTAGTGGAAATTGTGCTGACAGCCGACCTATACGGACCGAGAGACCTCCTGGTACTGACAAAGCTTCTGCCTGGGGAATAGCAAACCCACCACCCGACGTTCCTGGTCTGGGTTTGCAGAGCTCTGTGGGCACTCTCAAAGCAGCATAATTTGGCACAGGTGGCAGCTTGTCCCTGGGCAGCATCTTGATATTCGTGGAAATCCTGCAAGCAACCGGCGACGAAGGACTGAGGGCCTACCTGGTACTGACAAAGGCATCTGCGTGGGGAAACAAAACCCACCAGCCCATGTTCCTAATCTCAGTTTGTAGAACTCCATGGGCAGTCTCAAAGCAGCCCGAGTTGGAACAGGAGGAAACTTCTCCATGGGCGGCATCTTGATATTTGTGGAAATCCTGCTGGCAGACGGTGCCGAAGGGCCGAGGGCCTAA
Source organism: Motacilla alba alba (assembly GCF_015832195.1). Lineage (NCBI taxonomy): Eukaryota > Metazoa > Chordata > Aves > Passeriformes > Motacillidae > Motacilla > Motacilla alba. The sequence continues at coordinate 218,553 of NW_024037700.1, forward strand.
GTGGCACTGAGAATGGTTTCTGTCCGGAAAATTAAAACCCACCAGGCCACGTTCCTGGTCTCAGTTTACAGAGCTCGGTGGGCACTCTCAAAGCAGTACAAGTTGGCACAGGTGGCAGCTTGTCCCTGAGCGGCATCTTGATATTCGTGGAAATCCAGTAGACAGCCGGCCCCTTAGGGCCGAGGGCCTACATGAACAGACAAGTGCTTCTGCCCGGGGAAACAAAACCCACCACCCCACGTTCCTCGTCTCAATTTGCAGAGCTCCATAGGCACTCTCAAATCAGCCCGAGTTGGCACAGGTGGCATCTTGTCCCTGGGCGGCATCTTGATATTCGTGGAAATCCAGCGGGCAGCCGGCCGCTACGGGTCAAGGGCCTACCTGGTAATGAAGATTTTTCTGCCCGGGGAAACAAAACCCACCACCCCACTTTCCTTGTCTCAGTTTGCAGAGCTCTGTGGGCACTCTCTAAGCAGCCCAAATTGGAACAGGTGGCAGCGTGTCCCTGGGCGGCATCTTGATATTCGTGGTAATCCAGCGGGCAGCCGGCCACAAAGGGCCAAGGGCCTACCTGGTACTGACAAAGGCATCTGCCTGGGGAAACAAAACCCACCACCCCACGTTCCTGGTATCAGTGTGCAGAGCTCCATGGGCACTCTCTAGGCAGCCTGAATTGGAACAGGTGGCAGCTTGTCCCTGGGCGGCATCTTGATATTCGTGGAAATTGTGCTGCCAGCCGACCCATAAGGACCAAGAGACTTCCTGGTACTGACAAAGCTTCAGCCCGGGGAAAATAAAACACACCACCCGACGTTCCGGGTGTCAGTTTGCAGAGCTCTGTGGGCACTATCAAAGCAGTACAAGATGCCACAGGTGGCAGCGTGTCCCCGGGCAGCATCTTGATATTTGTGGAAATCCAGCGAGCCACCGGCCCCGAAAGGCTGAGGGCCTACCTGGAACTGACAAAGGCATCTGCCCGGGGAAACAAAACCCGCCACCCCACATTCCTAATCTCAGTTTGCAGAGCTCCATGGGCACTCTCAAAGCAGCCCGAGTTGGCACAGGTGGCAGCTTGTCCCTGGGCAGCATCTTGATATTCGTGGAAATCCAGTGGGCAGCCGGCCACGAAGGGCTGAGGGCCTACCTGGTACTGTAGATTCTTCTGCCTGGGGAAAGAAAAGCGTCCACCCCACGTTCCTGGTCTCAGTTTGCAGAGCTCCATGGGCACTCTCTATGCAGCCCGAATTGGAACAGGTGGCAGCTTGTCCTTGGGCGGCATCTTGATATTGGTGGAAATCCAGCGGTCAGCCGGCCCCGAAGGGCCGAGGGCCTTTCTGGTACTGCTGATTCTTCTGCCTGGAGAGAGAAAACGTCCACCCCACCATCCTGGTCTCAGTTTGCAGAGCTCCGTGGGCACTCCCAAAGCAGCACGAGTTGGCACAGGTGGCAGCTTGTCTCTGGGCAGCATCTTGATATTCATGGAAATCCAGCAAGCAGCCGGCCCCTTAGGGCCGAGGGCCTACCTGGTACTTACAAATGCTTCTGCCCGGGAAAAGAAAACTCAGCACCCCACGTTCCAGGTCTCGGTTTTCAGAGATCCATGGGAACTCTCAGAGCAGCCATAATTGGAAAAAGTGGCAGCTTGTCCCTGGGTGGCATCTTGATATTCATGGAAATCCAACGGGCAGCCGGCCCCTTAGGGCCGAGAGCCTACCTGGGAATGACAAATGCTTCTGTCCGGGAAAAGAAAACGCACCACCCCACGTTCCTGGTCTCAGTTTTCAGAGCTCCATGGGAACTCTCAAAGCAGCCAGGGTGGGCACAGGTGGCAGCTTGTCCCTGGGCAGCATCTTGATATTCATGGAAATTCTGCTGCCAGATGACCCATAAATGCCGAGGGGCTACCTGGTACAGACAAAGTCTTCTGCCCGGGAAAAGAAAACCCACCATCCCATATTCCTGGTCTCAGTTTGCAGAGCTCCATGGGCACTCTCAAAGCAGCCCGAGTTGGCACAGGTGGCAGCTTGTCCCTGGGCGGCATCTTGATATTCGTGGAAATCCAGCGGGCAGTCGGCCCCGAAAGGCAGAGGGCCTACCTGGTAATGACAAAGGCATCTGCCCGGGGAACTAAAACCCACCACCCCACGTTCCTGGTCTCAGTTTGCAGAGCTCCATGGGAACTCTCAAAGCAGCCAGAGTGGGCACAGGTGGCATCTTCTCCCTTTGCAGCATCTTGATATTAGTGGAAATTGTGCTGACAGCCGACCTATACGGACCGAGAGACCTCCTGGTACTGACAAAGCTTCTGCCTGGGGAATAGCAAACCCACCACCCGACGTTCCTGGTCTGGGTTTGCAGAGCTCTGTGGGCACTCTCAAAGCAGCATAATTTGGCACAGGTGGCAGCTTGTCCCTGGGCAGCATCTTGATATTCGTGGAAATCCTGCAAGCAACCGGCGACGAAGGACTGAGGGCCTACCTGGTACTGACAAAGGCATCTGCGTGGGGAAACAAAACCCACCAGCCCATGTTCCTAATCTCAGTTTGTAGAACTCCATGGGCAGTCTCAAAGCAGCCCGAGTTGGAACAGGAGGAAACTTCTCCATGGGCGGCATCTTGATATTTGTGGAAATCCTGCTGGCAGACGGTGCCGAAGGGCCGAGGGCCTAAGTGGCACTGAGAATGGTTTCTGTCCGGAAAATTAAAACCCACCAGGCCACGTTCCTGGTCTCAGTTTACAGAGCTCGGTGGGCACTCTCAAAGCAGTACAAGTTGGCACAGGTGGCAGCTTGTCCCTGAGCGGCATCTTGATATTCGTGGAAATCCAGTAGACAGCCGGCCCCTTAGGGCCGAGGGCCTACATGAACAGACAAGTGCTTCTGCCCGGGGAAACAAAACCCACCACCCCACGTTCCTCGTCTCAATTTGCAGAGCTCCATAGGCACTCTCAAATCAGCCCGAGTTGGCACAGGTGGCATCTTGTCCCTGGGCGGCATCTTGATATTCGTGGAAATCCAGCGGGCAGCCGGCCGCTACGGGTCAAGGGCCTACCTGGTAATGAAGATTTTTCTGCCCGGGGAAACAAAACCCACCACCCCACTTTCCTTGTCTCAGTTTGCAGAGCTCTGTGGGCACTCTCTAAGCAGCCCAAATTGGAACAGGTGGCAGCGTGTCCCTGGGCGGCATCTTGATATTCGTGGTAATCCAGCGGGCAGCCGGCCACAAAGGGCCAAGGGCCTACCTGGTACTGACAAAGGCATCTGCCTGGGGAAACAAAACCCACCACCCCACGTTCCTGGTATCAGTGTGCAGTACTCCATGGGCACTCTCAAAGCAGCCCGAGTTGGCACAGGTGGCAGCTTGTCCCTGGGTGGCATCTGGATATTCGCGGAAATCTAGCGGGCAGCCGGCTCCTAAGGGCCAATGTTCTACCTGGTAATGACAAAGGCATCCCTTCCGGGCCGGCTGCCCGCTGGATGTCCACGATCATCAAGATGCTGCCCATGAAAATTCTCATTCTTGACAGTAATTTGTAGTTATGCCAATAATTTTTTTAATTTGGTCCTAATCTTCAATTCTAACTTTGGTGAAGTGCTTTTCCCAGGGAAGCTTCAAATTTCTGGCTGCATATGATTTGTACATAGAGGTAGGTTAACGAGTTTTTTAACACAGTAACAATAACTACAGAACTTCTTCAGTGCAAAACTCTCTTGTAAATAATTTTAACATGTGCAAACTTAAAAAACAGTCTTTGCTTCCAGCCATGTCTCAGTTGTCTGTGCATTCTGCTTCTGGTGTTGTCTGCTGCTCTTGGATTGGCTGCACCTGGGGCTTGACATTCTTTGCAGGGATCCACTGAAGACCTGTGTTTGTTGAAACACATTCGAACCCCTGTCCCCAAGTCACAAGAGGATAGGGTCCTGAAATCTGTCCTGTCTCTGGATCCTTGATGAAGACTGGTGGCCTGTCCTTGAGCTTTGCTTGGCTGGTGTTGGGGAAATGTCTGAATATTGGCGGTACCTGCTCCATAAAGGAATTATTAAAAAGTTAAAAACATATATATCTTTATTCAGCCTCTCCGTTGTAGAAAGCACTTCTGTCCCTCCTTTTTGTCTTTCAAGAATCATTTTTAGTGACCTGTGTGCTCTTTCTACAATAGATTGACCTGTCGAAGAGTGTGGAATACCTGTGGTATGCTTGATACCCCAAGTTCTGAAAAATTCCTGCAGTTTGTTAGAAATGTAGGCTGGTCTGTTGTCTGTTTTGACTTCCTGGGGAACACCTAGGGATGCAAATGCTTGTAAGAAATGTTTTATGACATCTCTCCTTTTTTCTCCTTGGTGTGCAGAAGCAAAAATTGCTCCTGAGAATGTGTCTATTGATACATGTATGTGTTTGAATCGTCCAAATGACTGATATTGAGTGGTGTCCGTTTGCCAAATCTGCACGCTGTTTAAGCCTCGAGGGTTAACTCCTGTTGCATTTGCTGGTATGGCCAATTTCTGGCAATCTGGACATGACTGAACAATTGGTTTGGCCTGATTCTGAGATATGTTAACATTCTTACTAGAGCAGGTGCATTTTGATGGTAAAAGGCATGGCTCATTCGGGCTTGCTCAATGACATTAGGGAGCGTGTGCTGGATTGGCATGGCTAGCAGATCAGCCACGGCATTGCCTTCTGCTAGGAAACCTGGAAGAGAAGAATGTGAGTAGATATGCATTACAAAATAAGGTTCCTGTGTAATGGAAAGAAGTAGGATTAGTTTTTTGAGCAAACTGTATAGCTGCTCATTTGAAACTTCCTTCAGCAGAGATCCTTCTGCTCTCTCCACTACACCTGCAACATAAAAGGAATCTGTTACTAAATTAAATGGAAATGTGAATTTTGAAAATACACGTACAACAGCTGCTAATTCTGCAATCTGTGCAGAACCAACTACTTCCTCAATATCTGATTCCCATTTTTTGGTGTCTGGATTTTGCCAAGCAGTCACAGATTTTTTAGACTTCCCAGAACCGTCTGTAAAAAATGTGATTGCCTCTAAGGGTGCATGGCTTCTTAAAGGCTTATGAGTCAATTTTAATGATGAACTTAACAGCTCATGCTTGGGAAAATTGACTGAAATTTTCCCTGCAAAATTTTCTAAAGCAAATTGCATGACTTCTGAATATTGAATTAACCATTCCAAATAACTGGATTTGAAAGGGAGAAAGACTTCTGCAAAACCTTTTCCTGCAAGGGAAAGCACTTGAGATCTAGCTTTGATAATCAATTGTGAAATAATTTCAGGGCAAGTTGTTATAGTTTTACCCAGATGAGGAGATAGGAAAACCCATTCTAAGATTGTCAGGTGGTCCTTCTTCTCTAGATCCCACTGGAATATTAAACCGTGAAGCTGTGGATTCTCTCCTAAAACTGCAAACAAAAAAGACAAGTTAGGATTATACCGGTGAGCCTGGCGTGACCTTTTGGCTTATGGCCAATTAGCTGTCCCCAAACTTGAGGTGAAGTCCCCAAGGTCCTATTGGTGACTTTCCTACCTGATCCCTGGGAGAAAATTCTGGGCTCTTTCCCTTTTGGGGGACAGAGGAAAGTTCTGTCCCTCTGTCCATAGGGGGCACATTCCTACACTTCTCAGACTGGCCATGCCAGCAAGGCCACAGACCAATTTACCTTTTGTTCCAATTTACCTTTGTTCCATGAGTTTTCACAGGGTCACAGCTGACTCCTTGGTTCTGTGAGGCCCTGCCATCACCAAATCTCCAAAATATCAGAATAGACTCCTTAACACTAATTTGCTGTTCAAGAGGGGATCATTTATTCAGCCCTGAGGTCCAGCAGGAGATAACTCCTAACCTTATGTGGCCATGTAATTCTACCAGTGTGTTGCTTATATACAGTCACTAAATGTGTATTACCATTTACCCGTTACCATAAAACCCACCCCAAGTTCCCAGATTCAGTCCTTCCTTTTTCTATCACTGCATTTTTGAGCCAGGTGTCTTCTTCTGGTCTTCCAACCATCCTTGCTGGGAAAGCAGCCCCTGCATGCCTTGTTCCTGTGCTAAAAGTTCACAGGTACGGTAAAAATTGAATTAACCTCTTTGAAATCAAGGCCAAGTCTTTGTGTGGGCAGGCAGAGGCAGGCAGGAGGCAGAGCGGTCAGCAAAGGAAGGGGCCAGCCAGGTGGGGCAGCAGGGGCATGATGACAGCCTGCAGGGACAGAGGGGCAGGGCAGGGACACCGTAGGACAGCCTGGGCTGCACAGGGCACAGGGATGGGCAGCAGCTGCAAGGCCCTGACAGAGCCAACTTGGGCAGCACTTGGGCCATGGCTGCTGGCCCTGGGCCTGAGGCCACGAGGGGACAAGTGACCCTTGCAGCCCTGGGGCCTCATTGCCTCCTTGTCCCTGCTCAGCAGCCTGGCAGGGGCCGCCCCATGCTCCTGCTCTTGGTATTGCACATCCCCACATGCCAGTGCCCATCCTGGGAAGAGCCCTGAGCAAGGAGGGAGTGACAGGATCTGCCTTGCCAGGGGCTGGGGCTCAGGCCTTGTGCCTTTGTATTCCTGAAACACATCCAGCTTTGCTCAGCACCAGGGACACCTTTTCCTTGCTTGTCCCCAGCTGTCATCACTGCCTCCAGTGTTCTGCTCTGGCTGGAGCCTGGGGACACTTTCTCAGTCCTGTCCATCACAGGGATTTCTTCTAAGTACAGGAAACTTGAGTGTTTCCATGTAACTGAGTTCTTGAGAGTTTTGTGACATCAGTGAGGGGGTTGTGACATCACAGAGCTGGCTGTGACATTGTAAAGTAGGATATGAGGCCATAGAGCAGACTCTGCCATCATAGAGGGTGGCTCTGTGGCATCAGAGAGTGGGTTGTGACACCACGGGGTAGCTGTGTAACATCATAGAGCAGGCTGTGACATTAGAGGGTGACTTTGTGACATCACTGAGTCTTCTGTGACATCACAGAGCAGCTGTATGACATCACAGGGTGACATAATATAGCTCTGTGACATCACAGGGGCTGTGTGACATTATAGAAGGCTGTGTGACATCACAGAAGGTAGTATGACATCACAGAAGGTATGTGACATCTTAAGAAGGCTGTGTGTCATCATAGGGGCTGTCTGAGGTCACTGGGGAGGTGCCTCCACCCCTGCCCCCCTCACATTTCCCCCCAGAGAAGTCCAACGCTGCTCGTGCACAGCGGGGTCCTCTGTCCCCCTGGGCCCCCTGCCCCCGGTGCTGCAGCCTCCTCCAGAGGATGTTCCATGAGATCCATCCCAGAGCCTGACACGGGGACAGGGGGCTGCGGCCATGGGGGTGGGACAGGGGGACAGGGACCCCCGGCAGCATCCCCATGTCCTCCAGGGCCAGAGCCTGGGCCAGGGCTCCTTCACCCTGTCATGAACGAGGGCTTGAGAGCTAAAAAAAATCCTTGGCAAGGGATCAGCGAAAACCAGATTGAATATTCAGCAACAGCACTATGAAGTTCCTTGGCAAGAGTCTCTCTGCTCCTGACTGGACGCTTCAGGCACAGCAAGGAAACAAAACAACAACAAAACCAAACAAAATCAAGGCAATCAAACCAGAAATGAACTGAAAACTGTCCCTGTGTGTGTGTGTGACATAAGGGCAGTGAGGGCAAGGATTAAAGGAATATGGCCCAAAAGCTTAATAGAGCTCAAATGCAAGAGGACTTCATTTATGCCTTAACCATAACTACTACCTTCAACTTCACAACTGTGGTTGTGATATTTTATGAAAAACCCTTTGTTGGGATTTTCTTCTCCTGAGAAGCTGAAGGGCCTCAGCTTCAAGTGTAAACAATTTGTTATCTGCTACTGTGAAATGCAGCAGGTGCTTTCTCGATTGGTCAATGTGGGATGTTTCTACTTGGTGGCCAATCGAGGAGGCAGCAGCTCTCGGACTCTCTAGGAGTCACAAAACTTTGTTGTTCATTCTTTTCTGTTCCTGTCTTCCCTTCTGATGATTCTTTCTCTCTATTTTTTTGTAGTATAGTTATAGTGTGTTTTTTTAATATAATATAGATCATAATATAATAAACCAGCCTTCTGAAATGGAGTCAAGATCTCTCTTTCGCTTCACCAAGTCCTAACTGCCTTGAAGACCCGCGGTAATACACAATTTAGCAAAAGAACAGCACTTAACACTATTTAACCTATATTATAACCCATAACTTAGCAATTTAAAAGAGGAACAACACTTAACAATATTTAACTCAGCTTATAACTTATATTAAACATAACAACTTTGCAAAAGAACAACTCTTAGCAGCATTTACTTCACTTAGACCTTGTGATTTAACTTTACCTACAGGCTTGACTGATTCAGCTATCCAAGGCACTCAAGCCCCTCAGAGAGCAGCATTTCTGCCACCTTTCCCCAGCACAGGCACTCCTGTCTGCACACAGACACCAAGAGTCAGTGCAAGGGGCCTGTGAGAAATTCCGCTGAAGGCAGGAAATGCTCACTGTGGGTGCTTTGGCATCTCTCCAGTGGGTGAAGGGCTGAGCCTGGAGGAGTGGGGGGATCGGCCCAGGCTCCATCGCTGTTCAGGGATCCCTGAGTGCAGCAAACGGGAGAGTTCCCGGCTGGGAGAGGCCCCACTCAGAGGGAGTCTCTGGCCCAGGAGAGCTCCAAGGGGCTCCTTTTGGAGCGGTGTTTGTAGGGCCCCAAGAGAGGGGCTTCAGTCCCAGCAATGGCTCGTCCTGGCCACACTCGGCATCAGCAGCTTTCTTTGGCAGTGTGAGAACAGGGATGTTGTGCCACTGAGGGAACAAAACCAGTTCCCAGGGCTGCTCCTACAGAAAGCAGGAGCTCCTTGGGCAGCAGCAGAGCCTGGGGCAGCCAGTGATTGTGATGAGTTCCAGAGGAGCTGAGCCCAGGGGCTGTTGGCCAAGGCCGAGGCCCAAGGAGCATTTCTCAGCTGGCAGGGCGGCCTGAGAAGGGGAGGGGGGAATGCAGCAGCACAGGGCCCATGGAACCAAGGGAGCATTGTGACACTGTGGGGCCCTGTGAGACCAAGGGACCATTGTGACACTGTGGGGCCTCATGGAATCATGGAGAGCACTGTGACATTGCTGGGCCTCATGGAACCACAGGGACCATTATGACACTTTGGGGTGTCATGGGACCATGGGCCCATTGTGACACTGTGAGACCCCATGGAGCCAAAAGTCCATTGTGACATTGCAAGGCCTCATGGAACCCAGGAGAGACCATTAAGAGGCTTCACAGGCTCATGGAACCCAGGAGACCATTGGGACACTGTGAGGCCCCATGGAATAAGCAAAGCATTGTGACACTGTGAGGCCTCATGGAACTAGTGAGACCATTGTGACCCTACGGGTCCCCACAGAACCAAGAAGACCATTGTGATACTGTGGGGTCTGGTGAAACCAAGAAGACCTTGTGACACTGCAGGGCTGCATGGAACCAATGGTCCATTGTTACGTTGCAGGGCCTCATGTCATCAGGGGTCCATTGTGACACCAGGGAACCAATGGAGACCATTGTGGCACTGCAGGGCTGCATGGAACCAAAGCTCCAGGGTGACGCTGCTGTAATCAGTGGTTTATTGTTACCCTGTAGAGCCACAGGAGACCATTGTGACACTACAAACCCCCAGGGTTCAAAGATCCATTGTGACACTGCAAGGCCCCATGGAATCATTGGGACCATTGTGACACTACAGGGCCTTATGAAACCTAGGGGCCATTGTGACATTGTGGGACCCCATTGAACCAAGGGTCCATTGTAACACTGTAGGTCTTCTAATCAAGGCACCATTGTGACACTTCAGGGCCCCATAAAACCAAGAGCACACAGAACAGGTCTGGCTGGTTTGGCCTCCC
>NW_024037701.1:0-1730 GCF_015832195.1 Motacilla alba alba
TTCTGGTCCTCAGTTTGCAGAGCTTCCTGGGCACTCTCAAAGCAGCCGAGTTGGCACAGGTGGCAGCTCGTCCCTGGGCGGCATCTTGATATTCGTGGAAATCCAGTGGGCAGCCGGCCGCGAAGGGCCAACGGCCTACCTGGTGCTGACAAAGGCTTCTGCCTGGTGAAACAAACCCCACCAGCCCACGTTCCTGGTCTCAGTTTGCAGAGCTCCATGGGCACTCTGAAAGCTGCCTGAGTTGGCACAGGTGGCAGCTTGTCCCCGTGCGGCATCTTCAGAAAGGTGGAAATCCAGCCGGCAGCCTGCCCCTGTGGAACAAGGCTCTACCTGGTACAGACAAAGGCTTCTTCCCGGAGATACAAAACCCACCACCCCACGTTCCTGGTCTCAGTTTTCAGAGCTCCATGGGCACTCTCAAAGCAGCCCGAGTTGGCACAGGTGGCAGCTTGTCCCTGGGTGGCATCCTCAGATTCGTGGAAATCCAGCAGGCCGCCTGCCCCTGAGGAACAAGGCTCTACCTGGTACTATCAAATGCTTCTGCCCTGGGAAACGAAACCCACCAGCCCACGTTCCTGTTCTCAGTTTGCAGAGCTCCATGGGCACTCTCAAAGCAGCCCGAGTTGGCACAGGTGGCAGCTTGTCCCTGGGCGGCATTTTCAGATTCGTGGAAATCCAGAAGGCAGCCTGCCCCCGAGGAACAAGGCCCTACCTGGTATTGACAAAGGCTTCTTCCCTTGGAAACGAAACCCACCACCCCACGTTCCTGGTCTCAGTTTGCAGAGCTTCCTGGGCATTCTCAAAGCAGCCCGAGTTGGCACAGGTGGCAGCTTGTCCCTGAGCGGCATTTTCAGATTCGTGGAAATCCGGCCTCAGCCGGCCCCTGAGGAACAAGGCCCTACCTGGTACTGCAAATTCTTCTACGCGGGGAAACGAAACCCACCAGCCCACGTTCCTGGTCTCAGTCTTCAGAGCTCCATGGGCACTCTCAAAGCAGCCCGAGTTGGCACGTGATGCAGCTTGTCATTGGGCGGCATCTTCAGACTCATGGAAAGCCACCTGGCAGCAGGCCACGAAGGGCCGAGGGCCTACCTGGTAATGACAAAGGCTTCTGCCCGGGAAAACAAAACCCCCCAGCCCACGTTCCTGGTCTCAGTTTACAGAGTTCCATGGGCACTCTCAAAGCAGCCCAAGTTGGCACAGGTGGCAGCTTGTCCCTGGGCGGCATCTTGATATGCGTGGAAATCCAGTGGGCAGACGGCCGCGAAGGGCCAACTGCCCTTCCTGGTACTGACAAAGGCTTCTGCCTGGTGAACAAACCCACCAGCCCACTGGTCTCAGTCTGCAGAGCTCCATGGGCACTCTCAAAGCAGCCCGAGTTAGCACAGGTGGCAGCTTGTCCCTGGGCGCCATCTTCAGAAACGTGGAAATCCAGCCGGCAGCCTGACCCTGAGGTACAAGGCCCTACCTGTTATTGACAAATGCCTCTTCCCTGGGAAACGAAACCACCACCACACGTTCCTGGTCTCAGTTTGCAGAGCTCCATGGGCACTCTCAAAGCAGCCCGAGTTGGCACAGGTGGCAGCTTGTCCCTTGGCGGAATCTTGATATTCATGGAATTCCAGCCGGCACCCGGCCCAGAGTGGCCGAGGGCCTACCTGGTACTGACAAATGCTTCTGCCCAGGGAACCAAATTTCGTCAACCCACGTTCCTGGTCTCAGTTTGCAGA